>NW_015090803.1:7666341-7800436 GCF_001431845.1 Calidris pugnax | reverse complement strand
GACGCGCGATGGCCCCGCCCCCCCCCAGCCCGCCCCGTCCCCGTTCCCCTCCGCGCAGGCGCCGGCCCTGCCGTGAGGCCGCGGCCGCCCACACGGGCCGGGGCGCCGCGCCTGCTCCTTTCCCTTCCACCCGGGAAGGGGCAGGGGGTACCCGGGAACCGGGCGGCGGTGGTCGGCAGCCGGCGAGGAGGCGGAGTGGGGGGAAATGGGGACGGGACGGGACGGGACGGGACGGGACGGGACGGGGCTTCCCTCGCGGCGGGCTGTGGCGCAGCTGGGCCGCCGCCTGCCCCGGCGGGCGACAGGGGAAGGGCGCTGGGATTTGTTTGAAATCGAGATGTTTTCCGTCTGTTCGGGGCCTTTTACCCCCTGAGGAAGCCCTGAGGCGCTTTTATTTACATGAAGCGTAGGCAGAGCGTAGTTAGCAGTCACGCAAGGCCCGGGGTGAGGCGGGGCGGGGAGGGGGGAAGCAGCTTAAAATGAGGAAATTTAATGTGAACCCAGAACGTTGCTCCCTGGAAGTGACTGGCCGGGTTCAGAGGGGTTGGGAAACTTCTCGGTGGAAGGAGGAAATGGGTGGTGGTGTGAGGATGGAGGGTGCCAGGCCGAGTTTGCTGGGTCTGGGCCGGGGGTGCGTTCCCAGCTGTGGAGGGAGAATTGCCCCTCTAAACACATTTTTCCACAAACTGGTAGAAGTTCGCCTGAGAGGAAATGGAAATTTACAAGGCAGACTTGAGAAATTTACAAGGCAGAAAGACGATCCATCTGAGATGTACCTAGAAATGTGAAACAGTAATAGAACCTAGTAAAGTTAGTAATAATGACATGATATTTTACGTAATCTCTGAAGACATTTCTTACCATTCCCGGGAAAGGAAAATTTTTGCTTTTTGGGCCATTCCAGGGCAAGATTATCAGCCCATCTATGTGGTTTTGCCAAACATACTCAGAGAGGAAGTCTTAGCTCCATGCCCATCTACAGATGGTTTTGATTCCCAGATGTTTGATTAAGAAAAGAGAGACCAAAGTAGGTTCTGGTCTGCTGATGATAGTGTTTTACAGCAATGCGCTTAAATTTCTTGCTAGAACAGATTGTTTAAAGTAGAAAGAGACATTTAAAATTAAATGTTGCTAGATTTAAAAGAAAAAAGCACAGGATGAAAAAAAATGAAGACATGAGAATTTCTTTGCATGTCCATATATCGGTTAATTTCAGACAGACGTTTTCATTTTTATTTAAAATCATCATTTTCTGTTTGTCTCTGCTTACGTATATTTTGTACTAGAGCAGATCTTAATATTAAAAAAAGCCAAGCCGTCAGGCACATAATTCTTGTAATACCTTGTTTTGAGTACTTAGAACAGCTCAGCGATGAAATGATAATTTTGTTCAATACAGGGCACAGCATTTGATTTAGAAATCATACAGCCATCTACAGTCAGTCTGAGTACATCACAGTGACCTGTCCACTATAAATATGTGGAAATGTGTAGTTTCTGCTTTTGGGATACATTCCATTTATATGCATGCAAGCATAGCATGTGCTTGGGAGATGAAATAGCAATGTAAAGAATTATAGCACATTACATGTTGAAGATACAGGTATACAGGCAGGATTCACTAAGTACAAATTTTACTGAAAACATCAGAGCCTTTTCTTTATAAACCTCTAGATTTGTGCTAGTGTTTAGAAAAAAAAAAAGAAGTATGCACCTGCCTTTGGCGCATACTCCCACTGTGTACTCAAATCAGGCAATTGTGAGTTGTCTAAATAACTACTGGAGTAATTATATGAGCATAGGATATCTAATTGTCTGTGCACTTAGGGGATGTCTTAAAAGATTTGGCCCTCTCAGTATTCTCAATATGAAAATTTTCCCATGGAAAATAAAAGCTAGAACAAAAGCCAGCAGAAAAACAACAGCGGAATCTGCCAAAAGTAGTTTATTCTTGTTTCATTGGCAATCAATTGTTAGGCTCATCGTAACACTTAAAATGCCAATTTAAGCATGAATGGAGGTTCCACCCCAAAATTAAAACATTGTAAGGAGATTAATCCCTTTTACTTACACAACAATACATGGAAAAATAGATTCCAAATATTATTAATTTCTGTATTTCCAAGATTGTGGGTGTTAAGAACAAACTGCTTAGACCATCTCAGTTTATGTTCAAAAGATGTCGTACAGCAGAGGCAAGTAAAGGTGTGTAAGCTTTGTGCAGGTGAGGACAATAATGTTTCTTATATGAAGTGGTGACTGAAATATTCTTAGATTTAGAAACATTTTTAAAATTTTACTTGATTGCATATTGGAATTGTGAAAAATCTTGGTTTATATTTATTTATGTTCTTCATTTAAATAGTTCAGTCTGTAATCTAGCTAAGTTTTTTACGAGTTCTTAACATCTAAAATTTAAATGGTATCAGTAGCAGAAAATACATACATTGCTTGCACACCTGTGATAGTAGAAGCCAATATAAGAGTAAGGAAAGTGGAAAATACTGACTTTCTGTATTTATTCCTTCCAGGTCTCATCTAATAAAGTAGGTAGAAATACATTCCAATTTCCAATCATTTGAGGAGGGTGTGTGTCCAATTTGGTTATCAACTATAGAGTAAAGCTATCACATGCATATGAACTAGTTAGCAGGATTCCATGTATTTTGAAAGCGTATAGTATAGATTTGCCTGTTTACTAGAATATAAAGTAAAAAATGTTGGCTTGTGCATACAAACAGAATATAAACATTTCCATAGATTTTTGTATGAATATATATTTATGTGAACTACATACAAACTATTTTATTGAACGCATGTATGTGTATGATCGCAGCTTCTCCTGTGAGTGAAAAGCAGCTCCGCATCTCTATCAACTGTATTCCCACACAGAAGCTGAGAAATACTTGAAGAGTACTTCTGGCATAATGAAATATGTTCTATACACACTCATTAAGAACAAAGTTATATTGATTTTAAACTTGAGGAATTTTCTTCCAATAGAGTCTGTTTGACACCATTGTCAGCTTGCAGTTTCCATTGTAAATACATATTCACTTACTTTCAAGTTCTGGTTTTGTACATTATTTTAAAATATTTACCAATTCTAAGAAAAATTATTACAAGTTTTGTTCTGTCATTTTCTCTATCTCTTTCTTGTGGAAGAAAAAGTTTTTAAAAATTTTTGTTTATGAATTATAATATGGTTTGGCCATAGGCATTCACACACTGAAATGGGTCTTACATTTTTAAAATTCTTGGGTTTAGTGGAGTTTAGGCCAGCTCTCAGTGAACCTGTGTGTCAAGTGATAGGATTCAGTGTAATTCTCTGGTTATTATTTACATTTCCCAAATGTAAATAATAGTGACCAAAAATAGTGTCTTCTTCCAGTAGAAAACCAAACATCTTACACTTTCATAGTAAAATAAATAGCTTGACATCCCAACAGTTATGTTCAAAATGCTGAGTTTCATCACGTAAGTTTGACAGAGGGACACTACTTACTGCCCTCTGAAAGTTTTTAAAGGAGTCAAGCAGAGTGGAGTGAGCAAGAGGAATAGAGACTGATGAACTGCTGTCGGAAAGAGTAAAAAGAACCATGTGCTCCAGACTAGCTCAACTAAAATTTGCCGCAGGTGAGACCTCCTCTGAAAGGGGTAAAGAAACCAACCTCCTGATCTTGAAACACAGGGTGCATCAGCAGAGAGTCATGTCAGCATGTTCTGATGTCCCACATAGCTGTTAGATCAGCGGCACAGAGAAACTGGTTAGAATGGAGCAAAGCTCTACCAAGATTTAACGCAGACAGAAAATAAAATGGATATCAGAAGAAGTTCCTTCTTAGAACATCCAAACCCACATAGTTATTCCTGTGAATAAGAGTGTCCAGGGCAACATTTTTGCATGTGGCGCCTTTGGTCCCAATTCAGGCAAAACCATCCATTGACACTTAAGTTCCATTGATTTCAGCAGAGCTTAAGTGCTTTCCTGAATCGAGGCTAATTAAGTGCATCACATACAAATACTCCTGTGCGTAAATTGTTTACAGGATTGGGGCTTTAGGGCTTGTCTAAACAGAGACACTCAGGAAAATTAATCCAAATTAACTAAAGGTATGAATTTAAAGTGGATTAGTTAAACCACATTAAACCCCAGTGTGGACTGGGGTTTAATGTGGTTTAACTAATCCACTTTAAATTCACTGTTTTAATTACTTTGGATTAACTTTCCTGAGTGTCCCTGTTTAAGCAAACCCTTAGTGTATTGAATAAAGTCCCCAAATGAGTCAAAATTAAAATAGACCCCAAACTAAATAAATAGCAATTCTGCATTGGCAAGGGATGAAATCTTTAATTTTTACAATTCCAGTGGCTGTACCACCAACGTGCTGAGGAACAGCAACAATGAGATCAAATTGCAGTCAGTGAACATGACAGTGGAAGTAAGTCATGAAACTCCAAGCTCTGTAGGAAAGGCTGGTCTAAGAAAAAATAGCAATAAGAAACAAATTTTCAAATCAGTCTTGTGTACTTCGGCAATATTAAACCGCTATTTAAAAATAAAGATCAGATTTATTTCCTCTTGAGCTGGCAAGACCAGTGAAGGTACTGTGGTTGCCAATGCAGTCTGTGATGGCTAGCAAGGAAGCCAAAACTGGCAAGAGAACTAAGATAAGCCTTATTTATGTAAATAAGAGACCATTTGTATTTAATAATAAACTATTACTTCTGATTAGCCACTTAAATATGATATATAAATAGAGCACTCAAATAGCAGTTGATATTATTATTTTGATAACCGAACATTTGTGTTCTTTTGAAAACTACAGTCTGATTCCCAGGATAGCATTTGCTTGGAGTTCCTCTGGAAGTGGTGGGACTTCATTAGGCTTTGGATGGGGTGCCAGCACAGCAACCAGACTCCTCAGGTGCATTAAAAATATTATGAGGGAAGACATGGCGTTGCAAACTATAAAAATTAACTGACTGCGGATTGATTCCTTTTTGTTTTTTTATGTAGATAGATAAATAGATAAATAAATAAATAAATAACCATTGATAACTACTCAATTTGGCATGAAATATCAGACATTCATGGCCAGACACCCAGCTGGTGTAAGTGGGCAGATGGTCCTATCTTTACTTAGAAATGATAAGTTTGGGAAAAATTTTGTTTGATTTTTATTTTTTTTTTTTTTAGTTTAAGCAAAATCTGTTCCTCTGCTGAAAGTGACAATTCTTTAAATAAAAATATTGTTGAAAAAGGTTAGTCTTTTTGTATTTGAGCTGTGTAATTCAATTTTGATATTTAAAACTTGCAACTTGCTATGAGACTGTCACTAGTTACACTGCTGAAAGAGCCTGCATCCTGCCTGCTTTCCAGCCCTGGTTGGATATACGTGCATGAGGCTAATGCCATAGCCCTGCTTCCATAGCACCAAAAGGTTATTAAAAAAAGATGATTAAAAGAGCCTTTGCTCCTTATAGTAATATGCATTCAGTGCTTGGTAACCAGTGATCCTCACGGAAAGGGCAATTTTTTAAGAATCCTCTGCCTTGCCCATTTATTTCAGAAGGTTACAAAGCAGTGAGGAAGTGGCAGGGATGATGTGGTTCTGGTTCCCCCCGGCTCCCCCGTTCCCCTGAGCTGCATGGCCCTCTCTGAGCAGAGCCTTCCTCTCCAGCCTGACGGACTGATGCTTCAGCGAGGGAAGGGACTGAAGGTAGTGAAGTGAAGAAGGAAGGCAACCCCACTGGAGGCAGGACGGGTGGGAGAGGGTCAGGGTAAAGCACCTGCCCATTCAGAACTGAGAACAGCGGAGTAGCAAAGGGAACATTCGATAAACTTTACCTCAGGTGGCTTTTTGAATCATGTTCTGCTGTCCAGCTGCTTCAGTAATTTTTCTTCTTCTGCAGTTAGCTTTTTTCCTCAGTCCCTTCCCACACATAATTTTATGCTTTTTTTTTTTCCCCAAAAATAATCCCAGATGCCTTAAAGCTGTTGTTCCTAAGCACTAGTGTGCTATGCCAATAATTATTTTATACTGTCCTTTTACT
This sequence comes from Calidris pugnax, assembly GCF_001431845.1. Lineage (NCBI taxonomy): Eukaryota > Metazoa > Chordata > Aves > Charadriiformes > Scolopacidae > Calidris > Calidris pugnax. The sequence continues at coordinate 7,794,379 of NW_015090803.1, read as the reverse complement.
AGCCTAGAACATAATTGAGAACATTCCCAGCTGTTCAGTTCTTGATGCAGAAGATTCCTCCAGCTTACACTGATCGGAGTAACAGGCTGTGCACACTGTTGCTCATGAGCAGGTAGAGCATAGGGGGAAGTTAGGAGCAAGGGTGCAGGAAAAAAATAAAAGAGAGTGTTCATTTTCACTTTGATTTTTAGATTTCCAGAATTTTTTAAATAAAAGAATATTTGCATGTACAGGTGAAAAAACACACATTGGGTTTTGTTTATGCTGAAAATGACTGTTCCCCTAGTAAGCAGGAAACGGTAACTCTGATCCATGCCCTATTTTGGAGAACTCTAATTTAGTGCCTAGAGGAATTTGAGGGCAAGAGCACCTCTTTCATTACACTGACTCCCACTTGTTTTTTACAACAATTAAGTGTAAGCCCTACAGCAGCACAACTGTTTAGATTTTTATGACTCTTAAAAGGGGCACTGACAATTTGAACTGAATGAAGTGTCATACACTGAATGGTGCCAATTGTTTATGTCACTCTTTTTCCATCTTGCAGCATTAAAAATGTGGTTAAAATTTTCATTTTTTCCTGACACAGTGTTTGTGTGGGCCAGACAACAGTACAGCAATTGCCCTCTGGCTCTGCAAAATGTATACAGGATCCTCTGTGCTCGAGCACAATCTCTTCTTCTCTGGTGATCTGATGTAGCAGCATGCCTCTTCACCAGAGGGGTGTCCTAGAAAAAGAAGGAACTCCCTCTCTAAGGTGTTTTCAAAATAATATTACTTTTTATTGCCACAATTTTCATTCAAGGATTTCACAAAAGCTTTAAATATGTCAACGAACATTCAGATTAGCCCTAAAAAATATTTGTCAGTCATAGAGTAAAGTGTGGGAAGGATGAATTTAGGTGTTCACAGCCACAAAGTCAATCAAAAAACAAAGAATGCTTCTGCTGAATTTATCATATCCGTTAACCTCATTATGATAGTGATTGTCTGGGGTGCATTTTAGTGTAATAACCGGTGAGAGATTGGGAAGGGATGAAGCAACTGTTTCCTCTAGAACACTTTATGCAATGCTGCCAGGGGAAGATTGTCTTATTTCTGTTCTGTAATTTTTCTTTCCCCTTTGAGTGAACTGAGGCAAGTGGCCCTATTCCTCTCCAAATAAACTTTTTTGGCTTTTGAGTGGGCCAACACAAGACAGGGGAAATTCACTTTGCCTGTGGGAAGACAACTAAAGACAACTACCATTATTTGTCTCTATACTTCTACCCTTTGTGAACAGCTTTTCATTTTTTCTGTTGGTATTTGGTGGGGGTATAAGGGATATGTTGGTAAGTTTCTGCAGGAGTGAAACTACAGAGAAAATCTAAGGGCATTTATCTACACATAGTGGGGCAGGACAGAAGTAGGGAATAAACTGGGGAATATAAACTGATTAGACTTATTTTTACTTGGCCCTAAATTGTAACAATTTCAAAGTAGTATAAATTGCTTCCTTGAATTCATTGAACCCATTTTAAATGAAAATATTCTTGAGATCACAAGAAGTCAAACTATTAAACATTTTAAAAATCTCTCTCAGTAGGAAAAGTCTTGTTGTGTCCTTTGTTAAATACTGACTTCAAACCATGATTTCGGCATTGAGTTTTATTAGCAGTCCATAAGCAAATTTGAAGGGCCTGATCCCGCATTGCTGACACCATGCTGGATGAGGCAGAAATAAAACAGCACACTGGAAATTAGATTAAAGGCCAAGTCTGCAACTGTTATTGAAATCCAATAACTCAAACTGCAGTCTTACCAGCAGTTAATAGTCCCCATGGTGCTAAATAATCATAAAGCTTGAGGGTATCTACTACTGTGCCAGCACACCAATGAGATGTAACCATCCCTGCCCCAAGAGTTGTAAAACAAAGCCATTCTCCCATCAAAGGGCAAGTTTTCTTGAGGGGGGACTGATACTTGGTGTGAAGAATTGGTAATGTCTTGTATGACCTTTTGAATTTTCTTTCCCTATCTTTACCAAGTCTACACGAAAACCTTGGAAAGGACAATCAGTTTCTCTTGCAAAAAAATGCAAGTGTCAATCTATAACATTAGCAACTGGAGTCAGATTGTTCAAAGACACCACACAAAGGACTTCATTTTAGCTAGACAAGTGTAAATATATCCCTTTTAGTTACAAGCCTTCTCCAGACAATATATGTTCCTGTCCTAGTCTTGAACACTATTACTTTTGACATCCCTAGGCACAAGTTTTTTTCATGTTACCTCAAAGGAAAATAGAGGGAGAAAGTACTCCAAGGTTTTAAACTTCATACAATGTTCTTGATTCTCCTTGAACGTCAATTTCATCCTGACCAGAAGAACATGGATCAGTTGGAGTGTGTTGTGTATGAAACTAAGAATCATGCAGAGACCAAGTGTCCTGCTCTTCTCAGCATAAATCTTTATACAGGATGGAACAAAGCTTCTTCAGGTATCATCAGGAAGAGGTAGGTGAGTTAAAAGGAAGACACCTGAACATCCATGTTCCTGCATTGTCACTCTGTTCCTGAATAGCAAATGCTAGATGGAAGAACAACTTCTTCACCAAATCTGTTCTTTCTAGCAAAACAGAGTACATGGGGACAATATGAAAATAACCAAATGCAATTAGTACATGGGGACAATATGAAAATAACCAAATTTTGTTGTCTTTGTTGGACTAACAGTCTTTGCCTGAGATATCAGACAAATAAGACATGAATGACACTGAATCTTCACTTTACTGAAGTTGCTATATATTCGGCTACTAAATATAGCCAGAGGTGGTTTTACTCAAGAATCAGGACAGATTCTTTGAGAGACCTCTGAGAAGGGTATGCATAAAAAAGACATATTTCTTTGAAACAAAGGTTGAGTTTGAAGAATTAATTCTTTGAGAGGTTTTGCTCTCAAGAGCTGCCTTTTAAAGACACTATTTCAAACAAATCTATACAGCCCTGCCAGTCAAGCTGCTCAAACAGCCTTTCAGTAGCTACTGCAACTACCAGTTATGGAAGAAGAAAATATTCCGGGCATAGCTAGTAGTTAAATGCCTTGTTCCTGTTCTATGATAAGAGTCTTTTTTTTTTTTTTTATGGAACCCATCCAATCTCCCTGAATATTTTCTCACTACCTTGCTTTTCCTGCTGACTAAACATTTTGGTATTGTCACAAATGAGAAAAAAAGGCTGACAGCTGAACAATAACAAAGACCTTTCCTTCTGTTTCAAAATAGGAATGATTTCAGTAATGTAATAGGAACTATTTAGCTCTGTTCAAAAGAAAATGTAAAGGTCTATGGCACAAAGAGGCTCAGGGCTTTAAATACAGCATTAAAAAAATCTGAAGGACAGACATCTTTGCCTGTTGTCACTGAGGTCTGACTGTTCCCAGTGTCTTTTGGACCATAGCCGATCTCTTTATTCCAATGTTAAGGAAGAGATAGATAAGACTCAAGTTTTTAATTTTTAGTCCCAAAATTTGGATATCATCTTCAGAAGTTTCAGATTTATGTAGTCTCATAATATGCCCTGGAGATATCACATACCTAATTATTCTTGTTCATTATCACACCTTGTTTTGTATAAATTGCTGTTATGTTGAGATTTCTCTTCCACTTTTATTAAGGCAGTTAACCATTTACCGGTTTTATATGAATTATCATAGAAAAATTTATTTGCTCTATAAAAATAATTGGCTTCTTTAACAGCAATATTATTCAATAGTGCCTTAATCTGTAGCAATTCTACATAAGCTTTTTACTATGGGATTTTTGATGTTCTAATTTTTTATTGTTAGCTTTGCTAATAGCTCAAATTTTTCTTGCCTTTGGCATTTCCTAATTTCATGACATACACCTAAAATCCAGCTTCTAAAAGTCACTCTGAAAGCCTTCAGTATACTACGATATGAAGCAGAGACCGAATTAAAATTTATATATTCCTTGATTTTCGTTTTAATGGCTATTAGAAATTCTTTATCCTTAAGTAATAGAGTATTGAATCTCCAATGCAAACCATTTTTATTCTCCTCTCTTCGAATTATCTCTATTATTTCACTGGTATGTGATCAGATAAAAGGAATCCGTGCACTTTAATTCTCAATTTACTCCTAAACAGGTTTTTGTCTCTGCAAAAAATGCCTTGTCTCATGTAAGACTGATTTTCCACAGAAAAGGAGTCTGAACTTACTTCACTGGGGTCAGTAGAGCTACTCACAGGTTCAGAAAATAAAGCTGTTTATCTTCATGTTTGTCAATTTGAGTCTTGCAATCATTTATTTCCTTTATTTTTTTAACTGTAAAGTATCCACCTTCCATTCAACTTTCAGCTGAACTTAAGTAATTTTTCCTGCTGATTTTCTATTACATGTGAGCAGGACAAACTGATGGGAAGATTCTGTCACCTTTTTTATGTTGAAATCGAAGCAGTAGAGCTCCTCCAGAAGTAAAGTATTTCTGAACATACACCGTAGTCGTCCAGCCTAGTCTCATGATGACAGCAGGCTCCTCAGATAGTCAGAGTTCCTCACTCTATCTCCAAATGAAGAACATTAATACTGGAATTTGCTCTCTGCTTTTAAAATAAATTTTGTACTTGCTAGTTTATATATATTTAAAGAGATGAAATGAAAGCCCACATTATAGTTGTATGAAATAGAATAATGCAACAAGTATCACTGATAACCAGCTGTAGATGAGTAAGGGGCTTTCCTCTGTATTGAACTCCTTTGTGAAATTTAGCTAAGGCAGTATGTAAACTGTATTCTATTTTCTCATTTCATTTGGTATTTTTACCAAACAGTTTTGCTGTTTGAATTATTAGTATAGTCACTTTGTTCTCTTATTCTTTTGATGCACCGATTAGGTTTGTAATAAGTATTAAGATTATTATAAATATCAAAGCAGTGTGAGATGAACGTGGACAAATAAGCTGTGTATGATAAAAATATAACTACTCTTAGGAGTAAGGCATTTTTCATTTCAAAGGCTACTTAGTAATATAGGACTTGGTCATTCTGATTTAAGTTTCACATTTAAAGGTAAACTAACAAAGTGTTTATTTTAATCAGCCTGTCCTGTGTAATCTGGTGGAAAAATAAAAAATTTTAAAGGGCTATCAATCTGAGAAAATGGTTTACCTTAAATGTTAATTTGAGAAAAAAAAAGCACTTCTTTCACTGTTGTTGGTTTGATTGAACTGATGTTTCTTAGAGCCACTGAAAAGCAATCTCTCCAGTATTTTTCAAGCTCTTTTTTTGTCTTTTGCATTGGGATTTGGTTTTTGGTTTTGTTTGTTTGTTTGTTTGTTTTCTTTCTTGCTGTGGTGTTTACTGCCTCTCAACAGTGTCTTTTTGCCTGGAAGACAACAGTTATAACAATATGATGGAGGAATTTTTCCATAGAGAGCTGCCTGTTTCTTGAGGATTGTTTTAAAATTTCTAGGATAAATCCTGAACAGGCATAAATCTTGGCTTGAGATTTCTTGGCTTAAGTATTCATACCAATTTTGGCACCTTTGCATGTATTGCCCATTGAAAAATTGATGTTCCCCGTTAGTGTCATCCTCCCCTTCCCAGTGGTCATTGTTGATGGAGAAGGAAGGGAGCCTTTCTGGGTGTGTTGGCAGTAACGATGCAGAGCTGTGGAGGGATGCTCTGTGATGTGGTAAGGTTTCTAGCCCTTTTGTGCTTTGTACAGTATTGAAGGCTCCTGTCTCAGTTTTCATCCAGACTATAATACATACAGGAACTTAGAAAATATACCCACATAGTCATGAGTTGAAGAAAACGAAACTCTGCACAAATTAATAAACTGCTATCAGCTTCTGCAGTTGTATTATTCAGCTGCATTATTACATGCTGCCTAAGAGCTCTGCTTGTAGAACGGGATCGCTTTATGTTGGCAAGAGTCAAAATAAGATGGAGTACAAAAATTCGAAATAAAGAAAATTGCCATGAAATTGCTATCAGGTGCTTGGGTTGGTTGAGAGGCAATATGCGCAAGTTCCTATATGCTTGTTTCTTTTGGACAAAGCCATATTAAAGGAATGGAAAGAGTCTTACTGACTTTGATGGAGTCTGGATCAGGCACTCTGTGAAGAAAGCCAGGTACAGACTCTTATAAAGAAGTTTTTAAAGCCCGGGCCCTTTCGTTTTCTCTTTTGTCTGGAATCAATGTAAAGTAATATGTGTCAAAAATAAAGTGAATGAACACTGACAGAGGTGACAGTAAAATGTTCACTGTCATTACTGCACCTGAAAACACCCATTTGTGATAGTAGTGTAGGGTGACTACCCTTTAGTGAGCACAGCATACGTAGAGTAGATTGTTCCATACTTAAAAGTACATTTATTTGAGCTTGTCTCTTTGTGGCTAGGTGCTATTCCATATTCTGTCTTCAGCTGTTAAGTGCTGGTGCACTGTGTCTGTGATTTATTGTTCTCATAATCGGTAATACGTCTCTTATGTATATTCTTTCTTTTTCTTAGCTATTGTCTCCAATGGTCATATTAAAAAATCTTTTCATGTTTTTTTGGCTTGTACAGCAAGTCTGCATTTCACTTTTTTATTCTCAAAATGTTTCCCTCCACAGTTTTTTTAAAACTTGAGATTAAACTGCATGGGATGTAGAAGGACACCTAAAAAACCATACAACCATTGGAATGACTTGAGTTCAGTGAGTGGAAAGTTAATTTACTGGCACAGGTCTCCCATGCTTGTTGAAGGCCACTACAGACAATGTTTACGTCAGCTGCCCGTGATCCTTACCTCTGCAGGAAGGATCTCTTTTCATTTAACCATTAATACGACTTTTTTTCAGTTGTGTGCGTTGACCATGTTTGAGTAGTATCTGCTGCCCCGCTTGCTTAGCATAGCTAACTCCTCATTCTACATCCCTTTGCTGGGTTGTGGTCACATGGTCACACAGGGTTAACTGGGTGATCTACAACACAGAGCCACAGTCTGCCTGTTTTGGCTTCCCGAGTTGTTAGCGAGAGTTTTCCTCCAGCTCAGTAAAACAGCAAGTCTCTGATGAACAGTTTGTCCCTTCACAAAATATGGTCATATGCAGTTGCTTGCATCCTAGGTGTCCAGAACGTATAAGTTCAGATGCTTTTACTGCATGGAGATAAATGCTGCCCTTTCATTATTGAGGCTTCTTGCTCGCTGCAACACCAATTGATTTCTTTTCACAGAACAAACTCATCTAAGGGTGATGGGGATATTGGGTGCTTTTTGTGCTGCTCTATTTGAGAAGAGATTTTTGGTGCATTTTTTCATTCTCTTCCTTTTTACACTACGGGGGACGATATGGCTCAGTGTGTTCATTGCCTGCCTGACTTCCCTCTGTTCTATGTACTGTGGTGTGTAATTAACAAGCAACGTGCCTTTTATACAAAGGAAAAGCAATAGGTGGACTACATGGCAATTTTCTAGTATGCAACTGTGTTTCCAGAGCTGTGCACATTGCTGCTGACACCTTTACAAATATAATAGTATGAATTTAACACACCGACAGAAATGCAAGGAAAAGGCAAAACCATGCTGGCTTCTTCAGTGCTAGAAAAACAACAAATTAAAATGTTTGGCAAACAGAGGACAAAATTCATAGGGAAAAGGCTTGTACTTCCAAGCTTCTCAGGGTACATCAAGCAATAAAGATTAAGAATTTATTACAGCTTTGTGTTCTCATTGTTATTTTTATCCTTCTATCTCCTTCCCTACCTCACTCCATTAAGCTTGCTAGTAGAAGACACCTGATTTTATAAAGTTATCAATAAAAAGTACTCCACGTACAAGGAATGGTAACAGAGTGTACCTTTAGTGTCCAAAACATGTTGCGTAATTGCATAAAATTGCACTGAGTTACCATGAACTTTAATACGGTCTTCAAATAGTCTGCTAAAAATGTTTCTGTGAGAATGGTCAAGTTATTATGAGCTTTAGTGTTTAAAGGGCAAATGTGAAAATCTCTGAGTAGTTATATAAATTCAGATCTTGTGAATAATTATTTTACTGCTCATGAAAATGAGCAATAGCTGGTGTGAGGTGTCCTAAGCATCAGGTAGTAAGCATTACAAGTTGCCACATTTGGCAGTGCGGAACCATACTTTGCTTAACCTCGCTGGAACGCAGGTAGCAAAGTTTCTGCCCATTTTTAAACAGGGCAAAATCCCCACTAGAAATGGAGGATCAGACCAATCCATTTATCTGTATCATGGGATCAATGAGCTAGGAAACCTTCCCTCCTGCCAACTAAATGGCATTAGTTCAACTGTGTGTAGATAACATAGAAAGACTCCCACAAAGATACAGCTCTTTTCAAGTAAACCGTAGTAGATTCACAGCTTTTTTCTTTACTCATATGAGCAGTTTGACTGATTACTTGCATGAGGGAGATGGCCTGGGTTTGGCCCAATTAGGAAGTGTTGTTTCTTAAAATTCCAACAATAACATTCCTACACATTATTCTACAGAGCTCTTGCCTGAGGGCCCAATCTTGTCATCCTTCCACACACAGCATTTCCATTGAAGTCAGGATCAAGAAAATTATAAACCATACAGCATAAAAAGATATACTTGGTTTATTTGGCACTGGAAAGCTCTATGTACAGGCCTTTGGGTGCCATTCCATGATTTTGACTGAGGCAAAATGGGAAACAGGGGAAGGTTAATGTATGACTATTATCAAAATTATAATAAAGAGTATATAATTGTGGTTAGAGTCAACCAGCATTGACCTGTAAATATTGGAATGCACCCCCTGAAATGAAACTATTCTTTGAATATTAATACCGATTCTTTTCTCATGACCTCATCCTCACCTCGTTCAGGCTGGCCAAGTAGTGTGGACAGCCAAGTAGCAGTGGATGCTTACAGTCAAGTGCACTTTGTAAGAAGGAAGCATAGTAGATAAACTACGCATAAATGCCCCAGCCATGGTTTCCCAAACTTTTGTCTCCTTTGAACTGCACTTGGGGAATATGCTAGAGATGAAGCTGCCCTGAACACTTTCAGCTTAACCAAGAGTAGATTCTGTTGGTGCCAGCTTTCCATGAGACCATGTTATTCTTAGTCTCATAATCTCTTACCAGATATCTAGAGGAAGAAGAGGTTTGTTTTGACCTACAAGCCTTAAATGCTTCTGAATGATCTGAGAAATTCTCTTTCTCCACCGGAGCTTATATGAGGTACCCATGTGTGCTGTGAACATGCTTGTAGGGATGTATCACTTTGCCTTCCCCAAGTCCAGGTTCAGAAATTGGGAGAATTAAATGCAACATGATTATTTCTCCCAGTTTTTCCTTGGACTGTCAATATGTGGCCTGCAAAAAAGGACAGCTGAAGTTGAAGCATGAGAAATTACTTCATAACACTTTTGATTTATTTCTAAGGACCAAGAAAACTTTAGGCATATAAATATAAATATACTAAAAAAATCTTACAAGTGTCTAAATAGTCAGTTTGGGTTTTCCAATTCTCTCAGTGGTTAGAAGTTTCTGAAATTCCTTTTTAGTTTCATTCTCATTATCTCTTCTATTTTATTTTTATTTTACATGTTAAGAAAAAATGTATGGCAAACAATGCCTCAAGCATTGCAGCACGGTTAGGAACCAGGTTTCTAAATGCCCCAGTTAATATAATGTATAATGTTGCGTTCAGCAGCAACTCATCTGATTGAAATAATTTGACTGGAATTAAACTATTGCTACTAAAATTTATGTAAAACTAATGAAAAATTTATTGGTTTATAAAATCCTTGCTTTTATCCAGGACTAACAATTCCTATGCAACGCTAGTGATCCTCCCACAAATAGTTGAGAGGAAATAAAATATAAGGGAGTTCATCAGTTCATATTCCCTGAGATCCTCACAGTTACTCTTCTTTGTGATCCAGTCTTTTAACTTTTTCATGACTTTAATCTTAAAAAATAGATTTTTAATTAAATTCAGAGCTATTATTCCCCTTTAGGGGAGGTGGGAAAAACAAATGCAACTCTGATGCAGGACCTCTGAGCATAACACTTTCCCTCTCTTTACAGTTCATTTTGGCATTTTTATATATCTTCTGCTAATAAAATGTAATGATTTTCATCTTTTACTTTGACATCTGAGTCTGTATCTTTTATCTGTTGTTTACAGTGTTTCAGCCCATAAATAAATCATATGACAAAATAAATTACTTAATCTTGTGTTTTATTTGGAAACACATTAAAGCCTAGCTTTGGTGGGAAAAAATCACTTTACACCTTACAATTGCTTATATACTTTTATGACTTTTGTGTCACGTTCAGATACTATCAAGGTGTCATATCAATACCAATTGTTCACAAGAGCCACATTTTAAACCTTTCAAGTTTTCTGATAGAGTTTGATAGGAATACTTTGAAATGAAAGTACATCTGTCTTTGGCAAATGGCATTTTCAGTTGTGAGTGTTTTTTTTTTTTTTCAATATGATGTTATAGCGTATTACAAAAGCAATATTAATCCCCAAAACTTTCTTCAAATCAGTATACATATGATTATAATGAAGTCCGTTTATCCAGTTCCCTGTATCCTAGGCTGTTTGTTGTCAACATCTGCTTTTTTATCCACTATAAATTCACTTATCCTGCACATTCCCAAAGTTGCTCTTTTGTACTTTTGGCATCTGTGTAACTGGTAAAATAAATGGTACTGCACTGTATTTTTATTTTCAAATTCTTTTAGACACATTTTGCTTCAACAAGAAGGAATAAATGATAAATATTTTCTCCTGTTGTGGAAGAAAAGACGTTTATAACCTTAGTGCATTTATCAAGCTTTTACCTGGTCAAAGAAAATGAAATCAAATTCTAAATAGTTGCTTGCATATCTCTTCTAGAAGCTTCTTTCCTTCACAAATGCCTCCCACAAAACTATCTTTCATATAGAGAGTGTGCCCTCTTTTCTTAGGTTAATTGCTGAAATATGATGTGGTTTGGTTTCATTCTTAGTAATTTCCGGATTCTATTCCAGGACATTTGGGATAGAGCCCAAGAGCTTAGCATGTTTTCCTTTTTTCATGGTAAAATTGTGCAAATATGCATTAGAGTGTGAAAACAAACAGTCTAATACATTTTTGCAAAGCTCTTTATGTTTACTGTTTATTGCAGATACCAGATCCTAATTAAAATGCGCTAACAAAAGCCAAGATACAAAGAACAAAGATATAACGAAGCCTCATCTTTTAAAAATATTTGTGATTAATCCCAGAGGACACTGTGTCATACGTCATTATTATAAAATTCAAGACAGTTAACTACATCTTTGGAAAGGATATAGTGCCAAACACTGTATCCAATCCATAGAAAAATAATCATATCATGGTCATGTTTTCTAAGGAATAATCTTTTCAGATCCTATAATGGCATCCAGCTACAGCCCCTCTTTTTTATGGTTCCTTGTGCTTCTCAGCGAAAACTTCTTGAAGAGGTTTTTAAGCATCTTGAAATGCTGCTTCCTCTTACTGATTTCTGCTTGTAAATAGATCTCTGTCATTATTAAAAAGCGGTGATATAAATTTGGTCCCAGAAGACAAGTCTTAAACAAGAAATTACCTTAATATGCTTGTTATTTTAACTGTGTAGAAACAATTAACTGCTTGATTTTAAAAAATCTTCCATTCAACCACAGATCAAGCCTTTAGACATCACATTTTGTATTCATTTTGGGTGAATTAAACTTGTGGTCCAGTAACTGATGCCTACAGCAAGGTAGAATTGCTGCGGTCCCGTTACGCTTCAGAACTGGAGATTAGAGCAGTCATGCAAAGTAATTCTGTTTTCCTTTACACTGTGGTACCCGGCTTCACGAAGCATAGAAACCGGGAACATGCATGGATTAGGTATATTAACAAACAGTAACTGATCAGTCTGTTCACAAACTGTGAATTCACTGACCAGAAATTAAAGTGGATGTCGGCCACAAAGAGCCCGCGGTGGCGTCGTAGTATTTGAACAACTGTTTAATGAGTAACAGGCATCTTCCTCTCTCCTTGGTATCCATGTTGTTTCTCCCCATGTAAGTAGAGCACTAGGGCTTTGGGAAAGAGATTTCTCCTCCACATAGGCCAGGTGATGAATGCCTGTAAGAGGCGATGAACTGAGCACATGCTGAAGGATTCCCCTTCATCTGGTGGAAGGCAGAGGGCAGCGCTGGTGGTGAAAGGTACTTCTCTAGGTTTAGGGAAAGGACATTGCACCACCGGCTCGTGTTTCCCTAAAACAGAGAAGAGAGAAAGAGGTAGAGGTCAACACTGGAAGGTAAGCTTTGTAGGAGAGACTTGGTTCGTTACTGGTGAATCAGAGGCCAACACAAGAATGCTCTATGGAGATCCCTTTGTGCTCACTTAGGCTGGTTGCTCAGTCACCGCCCAGATGCTTTCATGTGCATTTTTCCTTCTTCAGAAATGTCAGTCATTACTGGGACTTCATTCTGCTGCTCAGAATAACAGAGAGAGTACTGGAAGGCCTTCTGGATCTTCTCTGTGTCTGGTTGCTTCAGCTTTCTCAGGTTTTACACTTCCTGCTTTTATTGCCAGGACTTAAAGAAAAACATTTTCAAGACGCTGTTTTCAAAACATTTTGAGCACTATTGTTCTTTTCCCATCCGTGTATCAAATTCTTCTGTTACATGGGATTGTTCCTTTCGTACAAAAGCTGGTATCAAATAACACAAAGTTATTTTGGAATCCTGAAGAAGTTGTACCACAAACTCTGCCTGGTTTGTGTTTGGATTGTTTCAAAAATAAAAAAAATGCTCAACCTCCTGAAAATATGAATCTAACCTAAGTAGACACATCTTCCCTCCTCATTCTGCTTTGTTGTAGTAAGTGGCTAATATCTCATTATTTTGTTACATAAAGTATATATTCAAGGAAATTTAGTTTGTGTTTCTGTTGTTTCCATAATCTTGGTCAAATAACCACAAACCACTAACGTCCAGTATCTCCAGGTTCCCTCAGAGACCACAAGAGAAGCTGTTCAGGGCCAGAGTATTTGCTAGTGGGTTGACTGGCAGATTAGCACAAAGCTCCTCAACTGAAATTATGGAGAGATTAAAAATGTATTTAGGAAAATAAAGATTTTCCAGCTTTACTTTGACAGTACTGTAACATCCTTGTGATCCACTCAGCTGCTCGTCAGCCAGGGCAGCTCCAGGCACCCTGCTGCTCAGAAGGGTTCTGGTGGTGCTCTTTTATTTGAAATACTATCCCTCTAACACAGGGATAATATTTCAAATACTATCCCTGCAAACTGAGCTCCTCCTGTTGTCACTGTTGTATCTCAAAGGCATAGATCAGCAGCCTGAGCTTATCCCTGGCCTTGCAGAAGATATTTCCCCTTTTAATGCAGTGTAATTTGTCAAGTATATGTATAGTGTGTTCCTGTAATGGGGGTGTGTAAGGTGTGCTCTTTTCCTGTCCCAGACACATCCTTCTCTGTGGTGTTGGCTGTTAAAAGGAAAACAGGTACAACTGGCCACCTGAAATAAAACAAAAGTTTTAATTCTTTATTGCTTATCAGGTGCAACTGAATTTACAATATGGAAAAAGAAAGATTCATTTTTTCTCTGTGCAAGAGAGCCTCAGATGTGACTATTTTTTCTCCTTTTTTTATTCTATCTCAAAAGTTCTGGAAGAAAATGAAAGAGATATGGAACATGCTTTTTTTTTTTTTCCTTAATGAGAATCTTTGGGAAAAAAAAAGAAGGAGTGAGGGCATTTAAATTCCAGGATAGATGTAAAGAGTTCGTACCTCCTCCTTCTCACTTTGTCTTCCCACTTCCCATTTACAGGTACACTTTGGACCTGCAGAATTAACACCTTTATTTTTTGCTACTGAACATTGTCTTCCTTCTGAACTTGGTGGCTACTCACCCTGAGTGTGGACATAAACGGGAGGCTGCTGTTTGACACAGTATGTAACTGTACCAGGGTAACAGAGCAGTATTGTTGTATGTGAAATGCAGGCTAGCATTCCATCAGTGGTATTTGTCATGTGAAAAGCCAGGCTGTGCTCTGCTAATGGCTCCTGAGAACAACTGCTATTTGGCAAAACAAGTAAGTACAGTGGATGCTACTCTTGTGGTATGAAACACTGAGTGACAAATTCTGTCAGAAGAAGTCAGCACCTTGTAAGAGTGTAAAACCCTGGTAAGAGCTTGGCATTCAAGTGCCATTGAATAGTCTGTTGATGGGAACACACTAACAGTTTAATTTGGACCTGATAAAATCTTACGAGGTTTGTGTTTTTGTCTTCTCTTGTATGTGCCCTTTTTGATGTTGCTAATAAAAATAAGAAAAGAAAATTTTAAAGAGAAAAATACCTTACAAAAGTACGTGCTTGGACTGGCTCAGGCACAATTAAGCTAGAACACGCCAGTCTTAACCTGCTGAGCTGTGTGTGGGTGTAACAGCATGAACAGAATTTGACACTCTCTACTGCCCGATACCACTGAAATATCTATGCAGAGTGATAAGCAGATAACAGATTGTCAGCCTTTTAGCTGAATTTCCTATTTTTGTTGGTATAAATCAGACTCCTGATTTTTTCCCTTCTCTTATTCTTCACCCTTTCCCTCTCCTTTGAGATATCCTGAATCCTTGCTGGAACCCTGCCAAATCCTTCGCAGCCTGTGTCATTCATCTCTTTACATCCTTTCAATTTTTAGGCTTTGTCTCATGCTATCCTTCTAACCAGAGTTCCAGCTTCTTCTCTGCATGCGGGCGTCACTGAGGGCATACATCCACTCTTTCTTTCAGCTTTCCTGGGAGCTCAACACATTGCCTCCATGACACTTGCATCCTGTGCTAGTCTGGGAAATGAGACTCCAGATTGAGACCACCCCCATGTCAGGTGCCCAGCTAATGCTTTGCATAATGCATACTGCGTTCACTTGCGGGATGCTGGTGGAGAGATAAGTAGCCTTCAAGACTGCTTAGATGTTAGGTTTCATAGGGGCATTGCTTAAAACATATGGGCCTTACCTTAGGGCCAGCCAAGACAGACACGTGATTACTAATTTGCTTATGGGTATCTCTTTGCTTTTTTGCTTCATTGGACAAATGAATATCCTTATGAGGAGACACATAAACATAATGAAGAGGACTCAATTCCTCCTTTGTATGTGTATAGAATAGCCCTGGAAGTTGGCTAAGGTGAGGATTGTATGTATATGTTCTGGAACAGAATTTAGCCCACCCAATGCTGGGGTGATGATTTGCAACTTTATCCAGATTGGAGAGCAACAAAATTTGAAAACTATGCTAAGGGCTAGATAAACTTCTCCATTTCCAAAAAGGGACAAATAAGAAAGAATGGTCCTTCCCTAATGCATAATTTCTCCTTTTCTAAGGAGAAATTTTTTCCTTTCTGTAAAATATAGTAAATTACTCCAAACACAAACTAATCATCAAGAAGGCAACAATACTGTTAATGGTTTAAACATAGTACTCAGTCTGAGTTTACTCTGCCTTATGGAAATATCAAAGTCATTTTGATTATGCTCAGAGGTTTAATATAGCTATTAGAACAACAACTACTCTATTGGTGTTACACCATTACGTTTGTTAAGTTGATTCAGCACTAGAACTGTGACTCTTATTCTTCCAGTTGCGTTTGTGAATTTGTTTTTGTTTAAGTTTGAGTAATTGAAGTCTTGTGGGAAGTAAAGTCATTGTTCATCTGCTTATTTCAATCTGTGCTGGGAAAGCCAATTTTCTCTTCTTAAATTATATTTCTAATGTTCAACAGGGATAGTTGCAGATACTTGCTGTCATGCCTTGCTTTCTTTGAAATACATCTTAGCTGGCTCTCCAAGCTGTCTTATCACCCCCTGATGTTTCAGCAGCAAGGTGATTCGTTCAGAATTGTCTTACCCCATTTCCGACATCTCAAATCTGTGAACTGAACTCATTTGAGAGGGATCTGAAACTGATATTCTGTAACGTGGGTAATGCAGAGCTATTATCTAAGCACAAGAATGACAATGGAGCAGTTTTGTTGTTTTTTTTAGTGAGCTTTCTGATTTGAAGCTGCAATCCCATATCCATGTCCCCATTTCCTTTGGCACTACATTTTCCACAGCTGTGTCGCTCATGGCTCTTCAAACGCCGTTATAGAATAAGCAAAACCCTTCACCATAATGGTGAGTAGGCCAAATCTTGACTTGAATATTTTGCTAGAATAAATGACATTTTTCTTGCTTGCCACGTTAAAGAGAAAAAAAAAAGAGAAAAAAAAAAGACATTCTACCAACCAGAACACTCTTTCTTTGGCAGAACATTACAGCTTACAGTACTTGGGAACTCCTTTTGAGAAACAGTTTTTGGGAATTTAGTCACTTTTCTTAAATGCTTAATTGTGGCCAGACTCTTTTGGAAACATAACCATCGCATAAATGCTACCACCTAAATAGACAGAGACAATGTAATTATATAGTATCATGCTATAAACCAATAAGATATTTTTCTCCTCTGAACGGAGAACAAATCTTTGGTCCAGGCTTAATAAACAAAAAGAGCAGCCTTAATGAATGAAAAAAAGTTGATCAAAGTCCCCCTCAAATTAATGAATAGCTTTGCATCAGGCCTCTAATGCACAGGATAAAACAACTGGCTTTGTTACAGTTTGACTGCTGAAAATGTTTTGCATATTTTGAAAAAGGTAGGTTGTTGAGTTTTATGGTAACTTTAGTGCTGACCTTAAGTGTTAGTAAGTTTTATTTCAGAACACCTTTGAATAGAAGCACTGATACCATGTGAACCTTTGGAGATGGAGGGGGAGGATGTACTTAGCCTTTTGTTGTTGTTTGGTTGTATTTTCTT
The DNA here is from genome assembly GCF_001431845.1 of Calidris pugnax. Classification (NCBI taxonomy): domain Eukaryota; kingdom Metazoa; phylum Chordata; class Aves; order Charadriiformes; family Scolopacidae; genus Calidris; species Calidris pugnax. The sequence goes on along the minus strand of NW_015090803.1, from coordinate 7,777,500 downwards.
TTTTTCAGATTAGCATTAAGGCATATGAGATGCCATAGGCATTCTCTTAAGACATTTAAGGAGATATCATCTGAATCCCTTATTTTCTCAGGGTACTGAAGGAGAAAGTATTGATTAGTGCATATGCTGGAATTCACATCTTATTTGTAGAGAGCTAATAAAAAAATAAAAAGACTGTGGTCCCAGTAGAGTTTCAGCAAAAGTAATGGTAACAATAATGACTTTCCTACAAATGCTTTCACATGTTTGGAGAATTTTCTGTTCTCTTTTAATAGCTATTAGGCTTGTTACACCAAAGTGTGTAGGCTTAAAGGAAATTAAAATGAGAATATGTACAATATTGTACTCTTGTTATACTATTTCTGGGGTTTCTTGATCTAGACAACAACTGTCTTAATGTTTAATTCTCTGCCGATGCCTGCATTGGTCAGCTACAGACAGTATCCCAAGCTCAGCCTCTCAAACTGACAGAAAATACTGAGAGCCCCTGGACAGAATTTAGGCAGATTATGAATAGATCTGCTGCATGGGGGTAAATTCCAAACACCCAAGGAAACCTGTTTCTGGTTACTGCTCATTACAGGTCATGTTCTTTTGTCTGTTTCACTGCTGTAGCCCAAAGACACTGTTTCCGCCTTCCCAAGAATATTTGAGCAGAATACTTTAGGTCTGTTATTGAATACATTTATTTCATGCCGAGGCAGGAAAGAAAATGTTTTGTGAACAGATAAATTAGTTTGCCATTTCGATTCCAAAGAATGATTCTTCCAGGGCACTTTCAGTTTCTAGTTCTTGCAAAGACTGCTTTCTGAGCTTGCATCAAAAATCCTAGTCCTTCAGCTGGCTTATTATAACGTGTATATGTATTTTAATGTCTCAATTAATAATTCAGATTAATTCATAACAGGGGACTAAATATTAAGGAAAAGATTATAAAAATCAATATCAATAATTCATGACGTCTTCTCAGCTAGAAAGGTAATTTCTCAGAAAATTATTAGGAAAGAAAGAATTTACACATACCCCTATATGATCTTATACTGACATAGTAATTATTATTGCTCAGATTGGCATGCGAATAATCATTAAATAGGTATTTAGTTACAGACAGCTGTCTTGAAAATCTAACAGTCTGTTGGATCAATATCCAGAGTGGTGTCCCATTTGATAGAACTGTCCTTATTTATAATTTGGGAGCTGAGAAACATTTTGCATGGTCATAAAAAAAGTGTGTGTCATACACACGCACACTCTTTTGGTCTTTAATTAGTCTTTGTTTGCTAGGAAACAAGACAGAAGCAAAACAGAATCACAGAATCACTGAGTTTTGATGAGACCTCAGGAGGTTCCTTTGTCCAACATCCCTGCTCAAGCAGAGCTACCTAGAGCAGGACCGTGCCCAGGGCTGTGGGCATTTCATTTCCAAGGATGGAGACTCCACAACGTCGCTGGGCAACCTGTGTCAGTGTTCAGTTAGGCACTGAAAAGCGTCTCCTGATGTTCAGACTGAGCCTTCCATTTGTGCCTGTTCCCTCCAGACCTGTTACTGAGCACCACTGGAAAGAGTCTGGCTCCATCCTCTTTACACCCTGCCTTTAGGTATTTGTCTTCTTTAAGACGACTAGTGCCAGCGCTCTCAGCCTTTCCTCGTAGGAGAGTTGCTCCAGTCCCTTCATCATCTTAGTGGCCCTTCCCTGAACTCTCTCCATTATCTCCTTGTCCCCCTTGTACTGGGGAGCCCAGAACTGGACAAGAGTACTCCAGGCATGGCCTCACAAGTGCTGAATAGAGGTAAAACACTGAGAAAAGTAGAGAGTAGAGTAGAGAAAACCACTGAACAACAGATTTCGCATCAAGCAGAAACAATTCTTTTGCGTCTAGAATGAATAATATCACAAATGGGGTAACATTGGTTTATGTATCTAATAAGCAAAGCAACAGTCGTTTTTTAAAGGGAACAAAAGTAAATTAGTTAAGGTACTAGAAGAACATCTAAATGCTGAACACTTCCTTGTTTTATATATATATATGTAAAAGATGCATACATGTATTTCATGCTTATGAAATTTGAAATAAACAGAGTGGTGTTGTTTAGTTTTCATTTCTTGTTAAATGCCAGAGCCCCCTTTAAGTTAATTTTTTTTTTCAACAAATTCAGTGATGACAAGTGTGAAGGGTTATGGTCCTCTGCCTCCTGCTGGATATTTTGTTCATTGGCATCTGTGAACCAATATGAAGGAGCCGAAGAGTTTGCACGGATAATCTTTTCTGTAGGATGAGTATGGTGACAGATTCAAATTTCCTTGTTGCTCTGCTACTACTCCCAGCAACTCAGAATACTAAAGACCTATGCAACATCTCTCTTCAGTTCTCTCTTTTCTGAACAGTCCTATTCCACTTAGCACACTTCCCATGGAACCCATTCCAAGCCTGAAATTATTGTTGTTCTGCTTCTTTGAAAGTTTATTGATCCTATATCCTTTTTGAAATAGTGGGAGGCCAGAACTGTACACAGTAATCAAGATGTGACACACGTAAACTTAGAACATGATACAATTAAGTTTTCTCCTTTTTCACTCTATTCCTTTCCTATTATGTCCTAATATTCAATGTATTTATTGGCTAATTTTCATAGACCTTAAAATCCCAAGATCTTATTCCTACGTGACAACAATTGTTATATATAAAATTCTACTTTTCCCTGCATTTCTATTGCTCTTTGTTGAATTTCATCTGCCATTTCAATACCCAGTTGTTCATTTTTGCAATGCTGCAGTCAGCTCTCTGTCTGGCTTAGTATCACCATCAGACATTGCCACCCTAGTTCTTCCTTCCTGTTCCATATCCCTTAAGAATATGTAGCTCTGTAATACTTTTCTGACAACTGCCCTTTGAATGGGGCACTACCACTAAAAGTATGTCTATTTACTCCATCCAGGGTTTCCTACTCCTAAATTATTCTTTTATCTTTTTATCCCTGAGAGGATCTTTTACTTAAAATCCTTTGTTGAGGGACTTTAATATTAAAAAATTAAACAGAATAATAACTTCAGTGAGTACCTCCTAGCATGAAATTGGATTTCAAGTGAGAGTGTAAGCACTCATCACTCAAAAACTGTAACTTCCCCAAATCAGCTATTTTATAAGGTTAATGCAACATTAACATCAATGCAATCTTATTTTTATCAGCCAATCACAAATATTTTGCTCATGTTCATCATTACCCTGACATTAGCTAAGTATAACTTATTTTATTCTGTGGTCAAATGTTCTTGTGGTTTAACATGCATCCTGTTCCTTTTTCTGGGCAAATAAGAAAAGCAATGAAATAAGTTTAAAAGTGAAATGAAACTGCCATGAACTAACTTCCTTGTTTTTGGTGTTCTGCTTCATTTTATAATTTTTACTAGTAAATTAAAGCAGAACTGGAGCAGAGTTACACCTTTGTCAAGCAAAAACATGCCACCTACTACGCTTGGGTTTTGGAGGGCACAGTGTTTATGCTTCAGTAGGCTGCCAAGGCTCACCAGGGGTCCTGCCCCCATGCAGCATCAGTAGAGATGTCTGTCTGTGTGCTCCTGATTCTGGGAACGAGTACACTGACATCTTCTGCAGACCGTCTTTGGGGACGTATCACTTCCCTGCCTGTCATACAGAGCTGGGAGCATGACGTCTGCCTGGCCCCAGTAATTGCACGCATTATCTGGTAGCACAAGGGTTATTTATGAATGCCTCACTATTTTTCTAGAGGCCTCTGAAATACAAAGTGCAGTTCCTTCCCTCTTTTCAAATAACTGACAAAATAAAGAGAGAAAAGGATGGGTAAGATTGCAAAGATGATACACTAGGGATAGATAAGCCAGAGGAGACCAAAACTTCTAGAACAAATTGAGAGGGAAAGGTGTGAAAGTGGATGGAGGCACTATGAGGCAAACAACCTGGCAGTGCTTATGTTTGTGGTGTCTGCTTGCTTCTCATTTTTTGCAACATGCTTAATGTGGGACTCCGTTGTTCAGGGGAAAATATAAAGTTGTGTGAAGCAAGATTACTGGGTAGTATAGTTTACTTACCTCTGAAGCTTTTGGAGTTGTTACACATAAAATATTTTCTGGAAGTTTTTTTTTATTTTTACCCCCTAACGCAGATTCCATTATTCAAAGTCTTATCTGTATCCCTTACTACGATGCTGTAAAAAGCTTGAAGAAAGCTTATAAATGCTGCCAATTTACATGTGTCCCATGGAAATAACTAGCAGAATAGTAAATATCAAGCAATTAAAAATTGGAAACTTTCTATGGTTACCTTGCAGGAATGTATTTTACACCTGAAGAGTTTGCCAGATTCTGTGTTACTATATTTTTAAGCAAAGGTCCCATATATCACCCCTTCCTCATTTTTGCTGTCAGTTGCCGATGCTGCATAGCAATTTCCAGTTGTTTATTCAGCTTTAGCCACAGCATAAACATCTTTACCATCAATGTACAGTAATTGCAGTGGGGTGAGTACAGTTTTGCTAAAATAACCTTAAGTGGAGAGATGCTGGCAGTGTTTTATAAAGAAAAGAAACTGCACTGTATTCGCTACAGCTACTTAGTACCTCACCTTTTCTTATTTTCCCATTCTTTGTGTTTATTTTTAGCATTTTCTTTCAGGATACTCAAAATCACAGCTTTGGCTTTATCTTACACCTTTGGATTCTGTCCTGCTTTTAGATACATGGAGCCTTCCTCCAAGTGTCTGCATGTTTTTGATATTTGAGACAGAAAGCTTAGTTCAGTGCATTTCAGTCTTCCTTTCAGGAGAAGGAATATAGAGGATTGATTCTGTGGCTAAGAGTTTTTCTAAAAGTTACATCCTCATGAAAAAAGACAATGTAATTTGCCCTTCGACTTACTTATTAAGCAGTATTTTTTTTCTTTAAATTACATAGTAATTAAAATATATTACAAAGATGTCACTGACGTTTTGAAGTTAGACAAGCAAAAGTTAGGGAAATAAATGGTCCTGACTGTGTGGTTGTCTTAGCATATTTAGTATGGCCCCAGTGTGTGTTTCCACTATGGTAATATCAAATATATGATCATATGTGACTTCCCCTCCCAGCCCAGTCTTACTAAGTCCGTAGAATGGATAGTGCTTATGTAAAGAGTAGATATTCAGCAGCAAGTTTTCTCTCCATACCTCTGTGTATAGCTCGTGCTTGATTCACTGCATGAATCTTTGAGCATCTTTCTCAAGACATAGCATTTCTATGATGCTCTTCATTCTAGTATATGAGTACAGCACAAACATTACTTAAATTATCTTTATGTGGAAATTATTTTTCCATGGAAATTATTCTTCCATCAAAAAATCAATCCTGAGATTCTCACTTTGCAGACAAGAACTCTGACACAGAAAAGAGAGATGTTGAAAGTACCTACTAATTTTGATTGCTTAGTCTGCAGCAGCTAGTTTGAGCTAGTACTTGGAACTGCCTGCCACTTCATATGTTCAAGATATGTCTTCCACTGCCTCCCATTTGCCATTCTGAACATTCAGAAAAACAGCTCAGCAAACAAGGGATTTTTCATTAGGTGACTAAATAGAAAAAATAAACAAGTGAACAAACAGGAGAAAAATTGATTTGGATAAAACAGGATATTTTTTTTTTTTGCTTTTTTCACTACAATAACTCCAGAATGAACTGACTTTCATTTTGCTATAATTTAATCCATTTGCTCAGTCATCTTTTAAAATGAAGAGTAGAATTTTGGAGCAGGAAGTCAGAATGACCAAAGAAAGTATTCTGACCTTTCCAAGCCAAAGTATTTTTACAGTTGTCTCCCTTGTCTCTCTTAATTACGTGCAAAATTGGGAACCAGTTTTCGGTCCCCTCTCCTTCCCCAGGCTCCAATACCTCATGAATGTACTATCCCTTGAAAAAATTGCATAGAGGCATTCAGTATTTCTGTAGAGGAACCCAGACTCTCAAGCAGATACCCTGAAAAGAAGAGGGATCCCCAGCACCCTACTGGCCACAGGAATTTTGCAGTGATGTAGTGATATGGTGATTTGCTACCCTAGCCATAAGAATGATTTTTTTGCATTCCACTGCCTCATTTGCTGCAGATCTTGCAGCCTTTGTGACAAATGAAGCAGTTGCTTCAGCAAGCTGTTTTCTTTTGAGCATCCTAATACATTCCCAGAGCAAGTACAGGGCTACCTTAAGAGTCCTAGAGCTCCTTGGGTACTCCATGGGCAGCAGTCATCATGCAGCCTCTACAACCAACAGGAGGAGGTATGTTTAGTCAGCTGCTGGGTAGAGCTCTCAATTGGGGTGTGTGCCATGGGTAGATGGAGCCTTGACTGGAGATGATATTGGGCAGATCTTCCCTTTTTCCAATACAACAACTGGAAGAAATTTGCGTAATAAGATAATCAAAGAAACCACTATAGGACTTGTGTTTATGTTGCAGTTTTAATAATGTTCATGTCAGGTAAGAAGTTTTGTACATGGGGCTGGGGGGGCTGCATAGGAAAAAGCAGGAGTCCACACAACCCCGTTTCTATTTCTGGCTAGTATCTCACATGTACCTGTCTTTGTATCACGTCTAGCCTTCTTAAGCCTCAGCCTCTGCTTCTCCAGCTTCTTGTCTCAGTTCTGTTGTTTTATCTCATGCCTTGCTGTCTCCCAGTTCTCACAAGTTATCTGCTTTGACAATCCCAGTTTCCCTCTCTTTTACCCTTTCCTGTCTCCCTCCTGCCTTGGCTTGTCTTTGCTTGCCTGTATACGGTTTTTCCATACTTGGTATTGTTTCACTTTTTGCCTGTTGTATTTTTTGCCTGGCTCTCTTTGCATGAGTATCTCTCCACGTCTACTGCCAGTCCTACCTTTTCCTCCACAAGGTCTTTTCTGCCTCCTCTTAGCCCTAGCACTATCCAGATCGTGGTATGGTGTCTGTCCACTTCCCATCTCTCCTTCCTCCCTGTCCCCACTGTCTCCCATTCTCTTCCACTTCATTCTTCTTCCTGTTCATAGGCTCCTTGATGATTTATTTAAAGTATAACATATTAGTAATGCAATCATGTGAACTTTGAGCTTCTAAAAATATTACTAAATGCAATTAAAAAAAATAAATATTTCCACTTATTTCTGTGTGTCGCTGGGTTCATAGCCTTTACAGTGTATTATGTGCATGGGTTAGAGCTTTTCTTCACATACTGACTGCTAGAAGTGTGCACACTTAGAAAATGGAAGCAGATGTTCTCATACAATCTCTTGATTCCAGCAGCTGAGGTTTTACAAAGACTATCAAATGTTTCTAACTCTCACAATAAATTATGTAACTTGGCACTAATATGCTGATAGTACGCTATCAGTAGTGCAGATCTAACAACTCTGAATTATTCTCACTCTTTAAGGCAGACGTTCTGAGGTGTGGGTTCCTTTGCATCATGCATTTAAGAACTGAAAACAGAACAGCATGGTTGTGATGTCTGTATTAAATAATGAGGCAGAACACAGTCCTCTAGAGCAATAGGTTTCCCACTGTGTTGAGTCACTAAGCAAGCTGTCACTGTTGATGATGTACTCGTATTTTTAGAAATCCTTCAATGAAAGTCAAGCTGAACCCTACGATGCCATATTTTACATTGCTTAAGTTGTTGTGGTGCCAGTTTTCATTATTATTGATGTTAAACACTTAAAGAATATTTCTGGGTTATGCAAAAGGTCTTCTCACATTTCAATGATTTATGAAGCAAATAGGCTTGCTAGATGTCTGTGAAGTGCCACTGATGGATTCAGTGAATGCAGCAGTAAGCACCCATTACGGTACCTAGAACACAGTTTCTAACTGGTTTTCGTTCCATTAACAAGTTGTGAAAGAGACTTGATGATGCTTTTAGCTGAGAAATATTTTAGAATATAATGGTTTTTTTGAAGAATAATTCTATCTGAAACAGTGTGGAAAATGACAAACAGCTTCAAGAAGAAAGAAAATGCATTGTGTTACCGTTCTGTGAACCCTGGCTGCATCATATGGCATCCCGGGATAGTAATATGGTGTCTGAAGATGAATTGCACAGGTCTGACAGTCTTCTACCCATACACTTCCTAAAGAGCCTTCTGCTTCTACCAGGCTAACTTCAAATATGGAGAGATTTTTTTTACTGTCGTCCCCTGACCCACACTTTTTCTCTACCCCTATATTGCAGTTTTTATCTTAATTATCATTACTGATCTAAAAGTTAGATGTCTGAATTTCATCTATAGTTGATGGAAAGAGACATATATTTCCAGAGGGGAATGAATCCCAAATGTATTAGAGATAGCCAAGAGAGATTTTTTTCATGTTTAAAGCTACGAAAAGGAAGAGATATTACAAGATCCTAAACCTGGGTTGAACCCTGCTTTTCTTCCTGTCTTTGATGCTTGTTATGAAGATTAAAGGTAAGTTACTTCTTTCATTGTCTTTCACTCAAATGCAGATATGTTACTTGTTAAGACAGTTACAAGTGCTTCAGCCCAATTAGGTATGGAAAAATTCAGTTGCAAACCTAGTGTTACTGAAACATGTTCTGGGTTTCCTAATCAAGCTCTGGTTTGCACATACAGTTCACTCATGTTAGGTCTTGAAGACCACAAGTGATCCATAATTTTGGTCAATACTGGTCCCAGTACTGTGAAACACCATTGGAGTATGAGGTACAAAAAGTCCTACTGCCAAGCTGTCTATACTCGTTTTCATTTAAGTACATACAGATGTGAATGTTATATATATATATCTGTATGTCCATTTATGCACTACAGTAGGTCCTGGTTTATAATTTCTACCTTAGAAATGCTTTCATACCTCCTGATAGTTTTGTCCTTTTTGTCTTCACGTATAAAAATGTACAAGAAGTTCAGGTGATCACCTCTCTGTCTCTCTCTTGAAAGCTTGCCAAAAATCCAGCCACCACCTAGATTATTAGTGCATTATTCTTTATTCTTCTACCCCCTGAGCCAATTTTAAAATCCTTTTCATTTGCACCTCTTATAACTAATGGATGATACTTTGGGGAAAATTACAGTGACATTTGTGAAATGATGCTACTTTAAAAAACAATGTTATTCTTCAGTTGAACATAGTGTAAAATAAGCAATATATTTACAGGGAAAAAAAAACCAAAACCTAATGTATGCTCAGCTTAACTTCATCAGAGGCAAAGGATGACATAAGGTGATGCTTTTTATTCCTTGCAGGGTGGTAGAACTTTTAGTAGGTTTCAAAGAGATTGACCTGGACTCGGGCTGTTGGTGCTGAAAGCTGATTCATCAAGCCAGCATGACTGAGAAAAACACTTGGCAGATCATTGACTTGAGTGGGTTGTTACATCCTGATGACTTTAATGAAACTTGGTCACCTGTTTACAGCTAAGCTTGTGCATGAAACCTTTTCTGAACTAGGATCTTAAGATTGCATCAAGGGGCTCTTTGTAGTTAGTAAGTCCAAGGGAGATACATTGGTAGGAAAATAATTGGGCTTTCCAATAGAAGTTTGCTGTTGTCTTTAATTTGTGCCTTTTTTTTGCTGTCATTCATCAGCAGAAAAAGGATATCTGTGCTGAACATCCATTTAAAGGTACACATTTAGCAAGTCTGACTTTAAATAGCTTTGAAAAGACATTTGCAAAATTTGAGTAAACCAATATGAAAATAAATAGGATTAGACTTTGATCAAAATTTCTTCTAAAACTACTAAAATGCAGATACATTCTGGTATGTTGCATTGCATTACTCCCTCACCAGATACTGTATTGAATTCGAATGAAACGTGCGATGCAGCGGGAGTTGGTATGGAGTAAGTCCCTACATAGTGGCATGAAGGGAGAGAAAGGGGTTGTGTATTGTGTAACTATCTCTTTTAATGCAGGGCCTTGCACCATTCGTGGTGCAAGTCAGTGGCAGCTTAGTAATTCTTTTTATAAATCTTTTAACCACCATTCTGGTATATGTAGGTATCCAACTGGTTATTAAGGTATTGAGCCTAAAGATGGCAAACTTTTTAAAAATTTTAATGCTGCCTTTCCTCAACAGTCTGTGATAAGGCAAATGTATAGATTTATGCCCTTGCTATGAAAGAAACCACTAGAACATGTTTTGTTTAAATTCAGAAGGAACTGCAGAGAGATTTGGGGTTTGAAAGATTAGGTAATGAATAAGAAAAATAGATGCAGATGAAATATGACTTCCTATGTATGGTGTATTTCAGGAAATCATTAATTCACCTGATCCTGACCATGAGTTATGCTCACAGTATTGCACTAGAATTTCTCAAAAAAGGGTATTTAGATGTACTTGTAAAGTTAAAAGACCATAAAATATTGATTATTTAGTACAAATAATGCAGTAGGCTATCCAGACCTTATTTTCCATGAGGAAGACAATGCGGTAGTTAATCTTTCTATGGCTTGGCTTTATTTCTGTTTATGTGTTCTTAGGACAGGGACATTAAAATATTTTCATTTAGGCCTAACTCATACCTAGAACTGAATTATGAATGTTTGGTTTGAACAAATGCCTTCTATCACCATGTTTAAAACAAGTTGTTTTCTTCTTTCTTTTTGACAATAAAGAACAGAAACTGGTAGTAAAGCAGCACTTTGGTTATAAAATCTAGTGACTAATATTAGAATTCTGACCTTCTGAATTGCACTTACTGTTCACCAATGATTATGTCATTAGGAATGAATTAGGTAGTCAATGAGGTGGATCTTCAAATCAAAGCTTCCACTCTGGATTTTTTAATATTTTCTTTTACTTGTAGAATTACAGTGGCAATTAATGGCTATATTGTTAGCTTGCTGAGGGTTTGCTATCATGAAAAGTAGTCTTCTTATGGCAATTTTTTCCATAGTTTATGTACTTCTAGGAAAAAAATATTCTATTAATGTCAAAAATTACTGTACTAGGTCTGAACATAATCCCTTTATCTTGCTCTGCAAATGCAAAGGGATATGTAATGGGACAACTTGCATAGTAAAACACTATTCAACAAAAGCAGAACTGAACTGAATTCCACATACTTATATTCCAGCTAGTCTGGGGGATTGTGGTTCCAGAAAATTGGCACACCTAGGAACGGAATTATACACCAAATGAAGATGGGGTTTATTTCAGATTTATTTCTTTTACAGCTTGGGCACAGTGGACAGCAGCATGTTGGGGAGGGTGCAGGACAGGAACATGTAGAAATTAAGTAGCAGAGGAAAAGTTTTTTAGGATTCCTTATTCTCCGTTTCTTGAAAAATGCCAGCAGTCACATGATTTAAGGGAAGTAAAATATCAGAATAAAGCATAAAAATTTAAAAAAACCTGTAGGCAGTTTGAAAATGTAGCTATCTCAATTAAATTGCATCAAATTAACTGCTGAGCCGTGGGGTGAGTAACTGTAGCAAAACCAGCCTGTGACTGCCCTTCATATTTGCCAGTGTGAAAGGCAGTGTTCGTGGGATGGGAGAGCACCATATTAAAACCAGTTGTCAGAGATGTGAGCAATGTCTACGTATTCCTACCACCATATTTGAACCTTTCTTGGGTCAGTCAGTCATGCAGGAGAAGACTGTACTGACCTGTGCTATCCTTTTGCTTCCATGCTCATGCCCCCATGCTGCTGGGTGTCAGAATACAGTTGGGGCAGGCTTACTCCTACTGCCCTTTGGGAGCAGGTTCAAAAGAGAACTAAGTGAAATGTCCTCCATCCACTGCTCCCATCTCCTTTCTCCCTCTCTCTTCAAATACAACTGACACAGTTGTGGAAGCTTTTAAACTTTTTTGAGCCGACTCTGACTGCTGTAGATTAGCAGTGGCACATTCCATTAACTGTTCATGTGTAACCTGAAAGCAGACAGCCGTTTGGCCATTCCCAGCTGGGATTTCAGTGCTCAGCAAAGAAGCTCTTTGTTGGCTCCTTACTCCACTCACTGTGTATTTGGACGGCGTCGTGCCTACTCACAAACTGGGCAAGCTGTTTGACTAGGGCAGAGATGCCAGGCGAGGATGAGTAGCTTGCATATTACCACAAAGATTGTTGTATTTTCTTCAGGAAAAAAAATCTTCTGTTAGCTCTTTTTACCCAGTAGCATCACTCACTGTGGCACCGATGCCCTATAGTAACAATAAGAAACATTTGGAAAAAAGCAAACTGGAAAGAAAAGACCGTAAATCTGTGAACAGGCTGACAAGCTTCTCCTAGAGTGATAGATATAGCAATACTCTTCAGGATTATTTGGGATGTCATCATATGCATGTAATGATAATGTCAGAGAAACCGGCTACTGTGCATTGATGACAGTCCAGTATCTTATACCACCAAGAAAAGATCAAAGTTTCCAAAGAGCTGGGACATAATTCACCTTGGTTCCAGTCCAACCTGACCCACCTAGAGCTGCTGCCACTGATAAATATACCAGTTGTGTCACTGCCTAAAACTGCCTTTAAAACCGTGCCTTAGCATGCCTGTTGTGATATTAACAGGCACCTATAGATAACTTTTGAGATCTTTCTTTGATGCGTCATTATCAGTAGGACGTCATCTGCATGAAACCTCTGTCGTGTGTGGGCCTGAGGTAAGATATGATGGTTTCCTGGTGCTGCCCTGATGTTCATTCTTGCACCAGTCTAGTAATTCCCAGAGATGTTGCACAAGTGATCTTCCATTTCTGCAATCCTGACATTTTCCTGAATAGCACTTTCAATGATTTAAGCTTGAGAAACATACCTAACTCATCCAAATACAGGAAGGTGTGCACAGACGCTTTGAAATGAAGTAATTTTGCATCCATTACCCCATTTCTGTTTTTCTCCTCCTTTGTTGCTCACTTCTTTAAAGCTAGCTGGAAAGCAATCGAGTGGAGGCTTGCTGACTCTGAAACCCACTGATTGAATTTGGAGAGTATAGAGGGGAAGGATGCAACATGTATAAAAAGGGCGAAAGGGTAGCACCAACACTAGTTTGCAAGCAGAAAAAGTCAGTAAGGTGCAGCAGGAGCATGTGTATTTTCTTGTTCAAAGATGATAATGGAGCCAGTAAAGTCAAACATTTGGGGTGAGGAAAGAGTATTTCCTCTGATTCCTGCCACCAGGTGGGAAAAAGAGCAAAACTGTGAATGTTGCTGTCAACACAAGGTCACCAACAGCCACTGGTGCTATTTAGAGTCTGCAGTTATAGTTATGCATGTTCATAGAAAAAGAGAGGGAGGAGCAAAAAGAAAAGATAGAGATGACAAGGAGATACCAGAAGTAGGAAGGAGACAACAACAGCTATTTAAGACAGGTGGCTAACAAGTGCCATGAGGACTAGGGACATGCAAAGTAGGACGTTTAAGTGGAGCACAGGGACTGCAAAGCATTTCATCTGACCAATGAAGTTGTCTAATCATCAGGTCAGCCCACCTGAAGCTATTACTCTGTTGTAAAGAGAGCGGAGGTGTAAACTCAAGTTGGGTCTGTCAAAGCTTATCAGATAAAGTACACAGCAAGCTCTAGGCAACCATGATCATATTGATCTAGTCCACAAATGGTTGACTGTGCATAAATGTGGCTTCTGTTGGCCAGTTAATCTCTAAGACTTTCTTTCCATGTTTTAACATTTGAATTACCAGAAAACATGTAGATGTGACTCTTCAAATCCAGCAAACACTCATTGACTCCATCAGTATTCATAATGAGTCTATGGAACCAAATTCAATCCTGGGGCCATTTCATTGACCTCAGTAATTTTGTTACAGTTTTGTGGGGGTTTTTTTGATGGAAAATATGTTGATAATCTTCTAATCTTAATACCCAGTCCCTGATTCTGCAGCTAATTTACATGCAGAGCTGACTAACTCTATGGATACTGAACGTCAGGTATGTTCTAAGCAATGTGAAACAAAAAGAAAAGATTATACAAGGTTCTCTTTTCTTAGTAAGCAAGATTCTTTTTAATAATCGTCCAAACAGAGGTGCTATTCATTTCACATCTCTGCAGGAAAGTGTTAACATAGTAATGCTTTGTGATCATGTGTTAGTTATTAGGTTCATAATGAGTATAATACTGTCTTAGTTGTAATGTTCATTAATACAGCAGAAAAATACAGTATGTTAATGTGTGTTCCTTCAAGATTAGCTACAGAAAGTGAAAGTGCATTTCTGTGCTAATACAGTAAAAATCTATTAAACCCATAACCTTTGTGCATGGAAAAGAAATTATTTTAACACGTTGGTTCCATTAATGGTTATTTGTTTAAGAGCACTTCTTAGTATCATACATTTTCTAGTTACACACTCAGAATTTATTTTTTTCTGTGGACACATCTGTTTCTTTGACAGGTTGTGGTACTGTAAGCTATAGGGTTTTTCACATTATCTTGAGGATTTTCTTACAAACTATACATTTGGAGTGCTTTGAATATGTACTGAGATTCCATGCCGAATCTAAGCTTGCTGTAATACCACAGTATAACACAGTGTTCAGTACAGCTCATGGTCTGGATTTACTTTCCCTTCCCAAAAGTTACATTGCCACAACAGAGGGCAGATTATTGCAGCTATTTCTTCTCCTTCTTCCTCTTTTTCTTCCAATTGTGTGCCCCGAAGTTCTATTGCCTATAACAAGGAGCTTCATGCTTTCTGCACACCACCACAGAAAAGGTGTTACTTTGGCATAGTATTTTAAAACTCTGCTAATTGGAGGAAGACTGTGCAAGTCCATTCAATTCCCTGTACTTCCCTTGATCCAGCAGAGGAGGATTCCCAGCAGCACAGGTTTCCTGATGTCCTGGAAGATGCTCCCCAGCTGGGTATCACAACCCACACCAGTCTGCTCCTCTTCATCCAGAGGCTGGGGAACACGTGTAGGAGGAGATGCCTCTGTGCTGAAGGGGCAGAAGAAGGGATCAAGCTTCCAGGGAGGTAAGTGAGCCTGGTTACTGTCTCTTCAGTCTCTTAAAGCAATGTGAAAGGAGAAGAGAACTGAAGTTGGTGTCTTTCAGGGGTCACATATGGTTCCCACTGATGAAGCTGTTGGGGATTTTTTTAGTTCCCTGTCAGTATGAACCATGCAGTCTGTGATGTTTATAGTTATTTGCTCTTGGAAACTGTGCATGTACAAAGTTCATACACTTTGCCACATCCTGTAGTAAGTGTTCATATCAGTTCTTTCCAAAAGATTGATTCCTAGCTTGCTGCAGCACAGTTCATCAAATCCTTAATACAGAGGTGAATGGATGGTAGTCTCTTTTTCATCCAAACAATTGTAAGCCTGCATTTGGCTAGCAGCTATGCTTGTTGGATGAAGCATGACTGTTCAGTATTTGGTTTGTTTGCTATTGCCAGCAAACAATACGCTGGCAAGTGTTTACACTTTCTTTCTCTTGCTTTTTTTTTTTATTTTTTTATTTCTTGTGCTATACAAAAGTAAGCGTGAGCAATGTGTATGTGCTAACCCTGGACAGACCTAGCTGTTAAAGTTGAAAAGTTGAAAAGGAGAGCAAGTCATTTGAGGTCATGCTATTGCCATGTGCTGTGTTCTCTGCACTAATTTGTTAGATTTTGCCTAACATGGTTTAAACTCACTGAAGAAAATTTGCAGCTGACTCCTTCCCTTTACAACTCCCTGTTTTGTTTTCCCATTTTGATTCATCTGTCTCTCTGGTGACATTAAATGGAAAAGAAACAGGTAGGCATAATTTTCCAGCACAGAAAAGTAGTGAAGAGCCTGAGAATGCACGGGATTTGACTTCTGAGCACATTTCTTATTTCCTTTGTAAGCCTCTGTCTATATTAATGTAATGCTGCACTTTGCAGAATAATATACTCATAAGGGCTTCGTAGTCAGCTTTCCCTCTTCATTCTGAGGACCAACATGTTAGTTTTTCAACAGCTGTAATCAGGAAAATAAGAGCTTTAGAGTTTGCTTCAAACCCTGTATCTCTAGGCAATCTGCTGCTAGAAAGCTACTCACAGAGTTAGCATGAAACTATTCTAATTCTGTATTAATTGCTGTAATTAGTTTTTTTGCGTCATGATCAGATCAAGGAAGCCTAGAGAGAAAAAAAAAAAAAAAAAGAACCCTCTTTATCCACAACTCTTCTAAAATGAGGCTCAGTATTGCCAGCAAAGGCAAAGGCAATGCAAGTCAGACCTTCCCAGCAGGGCAAAAGCCCTTGGCTTCACAGATGTCAGGGGCAGTCAGATTCCAGTCAAGCTGGAGCCATTCTCAGCATGCTTTCCTGCATGCAGGCCTTCTGCTTATGTTTGTCAAGATGGGATTTGTTTGGTTTCCTTGTTTTGCTTAGATCCTTCAGTTTTGGTGGTCGTTCTGGTCTTTGCTACTTACAGGTAGACACGTGATTTCCTTACAGGATACCACGTATGCCCAAGGTACCTGTGAAGAATGATACCCCTCAGGTTTCTCCTGGCCCATTTTATGTGTGGTAAACCGACTGTTTGCAAAGCATCTGGTTGCAATCTGGGGGAAGTTCCCAGTTTGAATCTTAGGCTTCTATCGTTCCCTGTGATGCAGGATGAGCATTCATTTATACTGCTCTTTCCTTTTACACAGCTGTTGTTTGCTATTTCCCTGTTATTAAATACTTGCACAAGGAAAGAAATATAAAAATGCTGATACTTGCCATTAACTATTTTTGATGCAACAACTAAGTCTGCCAACTGCATGAAGTGAATGCATTTTGTTAAGCACATCAAAAATACATTTGTAAGAAAAGGCTCGTGGGGTCAGATAAGAAGGACACAGAGTACAGTGTTAGCAAAGGACCTTGGTTTCCCATCCATAAAATGAATTTTTCTTTCTTCAGTCCTTTGTGTGCTTGAATTATTTAGACTGTAAACTTTTTATGATAGGAACTGCCTCTTCATTGCGATGTATTTATACAATGGGCATCCGTCAGCCAGCCATCAGGACAGAATTCTTCCCCACCCACTCATTCCTCTTGTATCTTGCCACTTCCTTAGTTTATATTCTCACCTAAAAGCAGAGTCTTCTACATGGCAGCCTTTCTATGTCCTGTTCCTTCCCATTCTTTCTCTCTCCTCCTACATGACCTTCTCCAGATGGTACATCTACAGGCAAAGAAACAGATTTAGAAATGGCTGCTTTTCTTTGAATGAGAATTAAGCTGCATTAGCTTCTCGCCAATGCTTTAATTTGGGAGCAGGCTAATCTGCTAGACCTGGGCAAGAAACCATGTTTCTATTCAACGAGAGCTTTGGAAATTTAAACATTTTCTTGATTTGGATGAAATGTTGACATCTCAGGAACGTTCGCAAAGCCTAAATCCAAGGAGATGAGAGCAGTGCAGGGCAGGCTGGACTTGAACTTAGTCAATGAAAACATGCTTTTAACAGTGTCAGAATGCTTCTGCCCTTCCTAGATTCACTTTTTTTTTTTTAAGTGAAAAACATTCTGGTTTGCCCCTCAGATTTACTTACTTTTTTATAAAGTGAAACAGATTCATTGGAACCAGCTTGAAGAAGGAAGATGAAGTTGACTGAGCATCCATATTTTGGCTGAGCAGGTCCAGACCTTGTGCTTTTATATGCTATTTATTAACGCTATCCCTGTATGTTCAGGAGAGTTGAGGTGGAACACGAATGAAAGAAATGCAGTGGTGTGCTACTTGCCATTTTACTCACTTTGTCTCATAAAATCTCACATTTCCCCTCTTATTTCAGGAAGAAAGGGAAGGTTGGGCACTATAGTTCCATGAAGGTTTATTTTCTCATAATGGTACATTTTTTCTAGGTGCATTAACGAGTTAATATTATTGACAGTACAGCTGACAGAGAGGAAAATTAAGCTTGAAGTGTTCTAATGTGCTTGTTTCAGAATATCTGGAAGGAGTGCTATTCTCAAGAAGTCTCAGTTTTTCCTCTTCTCAGGTAAGTGACCATCTCTCACCACAGGAGCCACTTCCCTCTAGCCCACCTCACAGGCCAGTACCAACACCAAGTGTTATTTACCGTTGTTCCTAATTATATTTTGAGGGTTTTTCCTACATATCTATATATGTTATGAACCTCTATGGGAAATTTGCTTGAGTGAGAACTATGGGATTGGGCTGTAGAGTTATTAAATATTAATAAGCAATGAATTTCAGATCACCCAAATTATAGAAATACCATTCCCAGCCATGTGACCATCACCTCTCTCTTGCTCTGCTTTTTTGGAAGCTGAGGAGTATGATCTTTTGCACATTAATTTGTGATGATGCCATCAGTCATTCTTTGAGCAGTGAACTTTATTACTTAAGTCTCCACATTAGTGTCTGTTGGTTTCTCCGTATCATAGGATCTGTAATGCAGTAGGAAACCATTAAATTTATTTTACTGCCTACTACAATATATGTAGCAGCTATAGCTCCTCAGAACATGTTTCACAGCTCGCTCATGTATGGAGATGTTATGAAACTCAAACGTGTTTTTATCTGAAATTCTTCAAGCTCTCCCCTTAAAAAAATGATAAGCAATGATGCAAATAAGTTTTCAAGATTGTTTTATGAATACATGTGCTATACTCTGTCTTTTTAAAGAGTAGAAAATCACATAAATGACAGTTCCAGAAACTGTAGATTTATGACTTTTTTTTAACTTTCCGATTATGTTGGCAATGACTAAAAAAAATAAAATTTTGTAATTTTGAGGAGAGAATAATGTACTTTTTTATTAAAATAGAAATGACACACTGCTGCATATCTAACTTGATTTAGTGTTTTTATTAGTTATAGAACTGTTTTAATACCTCACTAACTATTGCTTTCTCCCTTAAGGTTTTCATTGTTCTCATACCCTAGAAACAAATTGATAATTCTGAAAAAAATAAAGTATTTCTTGGTTGTTTGCTAACAGCAGAATAGCAATCAGTCACCACAGGGTTACTACAATGGGCATCATTATATCTGGATCCTTATCAATTTCACTATATGGGTAAGTATTATTGCTGCATACCGGAACTCCTTTGGTGTTATTGCTTAATTTTAATTGTGATTGTAAAATGTGAAAAATGTGGATCTTTAAACCACAATTAAACACCTGCTATACTTGTTGTGCATTGGCATTTAAAGATATATTGAGTATTTAAAATCTGCTGATTCAGATATTACATAGAGGGGGGAAATAAAAAAAAAAAAACAGGGATTGGTTTGAAAACAAATGTTTGCTTAAGGAAACAGTTGCCGGGAAATTTAATTTAGCCAAAAACGTGATGCAACATCTGAACCTTAAAACATTTTGAAGAGTAAATTTTGACGTCGTGCTGTTTCTCATGCAGCTTCAGAGAGGCTGCCAGTCCCTTGCAGCTTCCAAGAATCCCACTGTCCTGTGTGTGTCCCTCTGACATCCTGCTAATGGAAAATCCTGCACTGGAAAACACCTGCCCAGCATTAACAAGATGTAATGGCAGAAACAGCAGAATGTCAAGTTGCAGATACACAAAGAAATGCAGGTTTTGTAGAAAGAGCCTCTGCTGAATGCTCCCAAATTCTTAATTTCGTTCAAGAGTGAAAACATTTCTAAATTGCTTCTGGTTCTGCAGTGAGAAGCCCAGGAAAACACATGAACACATGATTTTCTTTAAGTGTGTGAGTAATCTGAATGAGTTAGAGCTCGGCACATGTTGATGTGCTTTGCTGGACTTGGATCTGTTGGTGGTGTAAGGAGGTTTAAATCTAGCAGACATAAAGGGACGCAGCAGTTCAGTATAATTAAATCTGCAAGCAGCCTGTGCTGCACAGCCTGGCTCATGCACCTTTCCACATCCTCTCTCTTCCCCTTCCATAACTACAGCTTGGAAAAATTGTTTGGTCTGAAAATACAACAGATTTATCCTTTCAGTAAAGACTGTTTTTTGAATATTTGAGGGCAAGTTTAACTGTTTGCAGGCATTGAAAAATCAACAGTATTTTAAGTGTTAATTTTTTTCTACTGCTGTTTCGTGTTTATTTAGCCACTTTAAACTCAGGAAAAAAATCATGGTATCAACCCTTCCGTCTAAGCACATATGGAGGGAAGAGTTTTCTGTGCCCTCAGCTAGTTCTTCCCCATTCTGGAAGGTTGCTTGGGGGATCTTTTGCTTCATGATTTATGATCTAGTCAGGTAAGGACCTAGAACCAAATACCTCCTCCCATCCAAACCAGCAGCTCTGAGAGACAAACTGTTCCTCTGTTTAGGAGAGGGAACACACAATATTTTTCTTTTGCTATAGAAGAGAGCTTGGTGTTTCTTAGTAGTTTCCCAAGTAGGCAACGTTGCTTTTCAGGGGTGCACTGATTTGGGTTTATATTTCTTGCAATCTAGACTCCTAGGAGGATTCCCTTACTTCTTGCCTGTGTACTTCTATTGAGTTTGAGTAGAACTTTGAAACTGATTCAACATGATCTGCTGTCAGCCTCCTGCTGCACACTGGGTGATCAAAATACCTCTCTTCCCCTTCCTGGGAGAGCAGGGTTCCCAGGGGCACTTCACGTTCCTTATCTTTTCCTGCTTGCTAGTTTTAAACCAGTGATATCTGACTAATAGGTGTGGAAAAGCCAACAACGTTTTGATAACTAATATATGTAATAAATCAGCAAGTTTTGTGTTTCAGTTTATTCCCCAAAATCCTACCTCAGCTTGGATATACCGTACCCTCATAACTCCTATGTGCAGAGGCCAAACAGCTCCTCAAATGCCTTACCACAAATAAATCATTTAAGTATCTTCTGCTTGTCTTATAGCATGTCCTGGCTACCAGTACACTTTCCTGTCAATCTTCAGTAATGGCTTGTGTCAGGTGGAACCTCCTGGGAAAGAAATGGGTTTATCTTAAAAAGTTTATGAGAGCATCTCCTATATCTCCAGTGTGTGTCAGAGAAAGGAATTATTAAATATAGAATAAATAACAGACAACCGTATTACTGGGCTTTAATTCCATTGAGGGGTTCCATTTTTTAAAAGTGGATTCAGTGCTCATGAAAGCTGTCAGGCTGAGGTCGCTGGAAACCAAAGTGGTCTTTTAACCCATGGATTAGGTGCGGGATTGGCAAGAAGCGTGCGAGCTCTCCCACGCTGTCCTGACCTGCAGCACCTGGGTTTGAGCTTTAGCCAGTCCACACGAAAGGAACATCAGGGTGGGTTTAGGGGGTGCAACGGAGCTTAGTGCAACCACCACAAAACTAGCCCTGAGGGGGCTGGTACCTCCACACACCATGGTGAGGTGCACAGAGGCGTTAGCTGGGTCCCAACCCAAAGCTGGGCTCGTTGCCTGAGCTTGGTGAGCCCTCCTGGAGCTGTGCAGAAGCTCTCAGCAGCAGGCAGGCGCTGCACCATGGGGCTAATAAACCCATAGCAGGGGACTCTATAAAGCCCAGAGGCAAAATGATCTGACTCGAAGGACTCCTCTTATCTCCGTGTTGGCATAACCCATAGGGAGCCTCACGTTGCTTGGGCTCAGCAGGATGCGTGGCACATCCAGGCTTGCACTTTAAGACTACACCTTTGTAGCGCAAGGCCTATCAATTAATTTACCTACTCCTGTGTCAACTTTGGCAGCTTTATAAATTGGAAAAAGAGATTCATGATCTAAATCCAGCCCCTCACTCTGCGATGCATTGATGCCTATAATTCCTCATAGAAAATATCTTTCCTGAAGTCTGCAATGTGTTATAATCTCTAATTATGAATATGTTCACAGAATTTGTTCATCTCAAGATGCACTTGTGCATCTGTTATTTATGCACTATACATTAAACTTTACATATAGCTTTAGAAATATTTCTGCAGATGTGCACTTGTACTTAAAAGACCATAGAAAATGATATGTTAAGCTGCGTGACGAGGTCCTTGGGTAAGGATTATAAAGTACTGGAAGGAGCACCATCTTTCCCGGTGGTGGGGTTGTAACTAGAGGCAGAGAACCTTCTGCTGAAACTATGGGCTGTGGACAGGGGTCTCCAGAGTCACGGCTGCTGGCGATGCTGCCGTCCACCTTCACCTGCACCCGTCCATATGGCAGCCTCACCAGCAGTCTGTGGGCCATGTGTCTCTGCTGTTGGGCACGGTGGGTCTTGGGGGGGTCCCTGCCTGCCCAGTAGCTCGGGCACAGGCTGCGTTTACAGACTCTGGGTCTCCATGGCCCACAAGGCAGGTATTGAGGGCATCCTCAGGCCACCCTTTGAAGAAGATATAGCAAGAAGCCAGTGTGTTTGTGAGGGCAAGAAAGCCTGGCACTGTGCGAGAGAGACTGTAAACTTATTAGGGAGGCTGAGCTTTATGTTTAAATAGCACATAATGCAGTGGGGACTGGTCCCTGCCTGGCACTTTTAATTGCTGCTGTAATAATACAAAAAACAGAGCCACTGTTCTGTATGCAGCCATATAAAAAATGATAAATTGTTATTCTACTTGTTTTCCTATTGTAAAGTAATGCTGTCAGTATGGAATTTATTTAACTGGAAGATTAATCCTCAAATGATTACCTTAGAATCTGAAGAGGAAAAAAATACAATTCAGCACTAGCCACTACAAGAAAATTAAAATTAAAGCTAATGGAGCTTAAGAAAACCCCCACCAAATATTGGAGGGCAAATAAATACATGATGTACAAAAATATACTTATCTTTGAGCACACCTCAAGCTCTCCTCCGGGCTATGGTTCCAGTCAGTCCCAGAAGGACATAAATGCCACCTTAAAGATGTGGCTGCTTCTGGATCATAATGTCTTTCTAATAGGGCTTTGCTGAAATGGAAGCATTAACTAATAGGTTTTGATAGGGCAGATGCTACCAGATTATTTTATATGTTAGGCTTCCTTATGCAAGCTAGCTAAGGATGCACATGGTTCACGGAGATGAACCCTGCAAGATCATGAGCATCTTTGGAATGTACTGAGGGTCCTTCGTTCCCACTGCAAGTTAATGAGGACACTGTGCCAGAAAGGAATACAAATCTGTTGTGTGTGGTTTTTTCTCTTTTTTTTTTCCTTTTTTTTTTTTTTCCCCTCTGTGTGTGTGCTTCTGTGCTTTACAAACAGAGGCTTTTTCTCCGTGGAGAGTGAAGAGACCAACATATCTATACAATGTGCCCCAGCACACGGATAGTTGCTTGTTAATCTGGAAAATAACTGTGCTACAGCTTCAGTGCTCCATGTTTTCTTTTCACCTTGCAACACTGTTTAGCTTTTCATGTTGTTTATGTTTTGCTGCATAATAGAATACCTGAAATATTTGGAGATGGACTGAAAAAAGTCTGCCTTGCTTTGCCTTGAGGCACAGTATCTTTATGGAATCTGGAAGAAGCTGGAGATTGTAAAGACCTTTTGGGTTGTTGGAGCCACCCACATCCCGATGCCGGATTGACACTCTTTTCTTTTTCCTGTGAAAGCTGCTCGTGATATGGTGGTGCAAGGAAATTTACACTTTAATAGGAGACATTTTCATAAAGGCTCAACCTGATTTTGTCTCCGTTTTCGGTCCAGATATATACAGTGCTATACAGGCCATATGAAATTACAGCAAGAATTTGTGAATGATGTAGGAAATGAAAAATTCATCACAAAGAGCTAGGAGGTAGCAGAGCCGTGCTGCACTCAACCTTTTGATATTAAACTCAGATATAGCTGGGAAAGGAGACCGGACTCGAAAGGTCTTAGGCAAAAATAAACCCCTAAGAATTAAACTGAGGGAAAAAAAAAAACAACACCCTAATTTAAAAACTTTTGTTTTTAGCAAATCTTGAAAATGTTCATTCTGTCCCATTAAAAACCCCACAACACTTCCCAGCTGAAGGCAGCACTTCTAAATGTGGCTTTGTCCCAAATCAAGACAAACTGAAAGGGCTTCTGACAGTTCTGGGAAGTGCTAGAGCATTCACACCAGAGAAAGCTGTTTGGTTTTTGTTGGATTTTTGGTTTGGTTTTGCTTTTTTCCTGCAAGGGGGGTGGAATCACTCATTCTAGGGCTGGCAAATAGCATATATAGAATTTATAAGTAGTGCACATAATAAAAAAAGGTCCTTTTACTTACTACAGGTGGCCTTTCAAGACAAAATCAGGTTAAAAGTAGGTGATGCTTAGTAGATGCTTAGATCATTACTGCAGCTATTCTGATCAGGTTTACTTCCACCCCATTGTGTAAGCATTCTATCCTGCACTGTTTTGGGGGAATAGCAAATGCTAGAAATTTCCATAATGCGCTATGCAGTCATTGCAGAGCCCTTAACAATTATTTTCCTGGTGGTGAAGAATGCACGGACTCCTCCTCAGGCAAAGTCCCTGCAGCACATGAGGAGATGTACGTCCCTCACTGCTTAAAGCTGGGTGTGTTCTTCAGCACCTTTGCAGAATTAGATCCTTAATCATCGCCACCCTCAACAGCTACTGCTTACCTGCTCTCCTTGCAAAGTGTGACTTTTTAAACGTGCAGCCCCAGGACTTTGTGCTGGTCAGCAGAGCACCCGTGCTGAGTGATGTTCCCTGCTCGCTGCATACACATTACGTGAAATCGCTGCTGTAGCTCCAGTCCTTTATGCATTTGCTGGTGAGCACCTGCACCGAACATGTGGGATTCTAATCTTCACATGCTAGATGGCCTCGAATAATTTCTGTGGTTTTTATAGGCGTTTCTGTGGTGATCAAACTACTGTAAAAAGAGACCTGTGTCGACCTAGCATTTTTTCCTCTTCTTTCAAACATATAATCTAAGGTTTCCCTTGTGGGTGGCCCTTCTTTCTTTTGTGCCATTGTAATTTCTTCATAGGTGGTACCTGACAAGTCCTTTTTTACCCTTAGAGTTTTTTGTTCAGATTCCATTCACTTCAAAATATCATTACCATTGCAAACAAGGAAAATGTGTTTATCAGAAACTGCAAACTCCTTTAGGGCCTCATAGGATTAATCACGGTTATAAAGTTTTATTAAACACAATTTTTGTTTAATGACAAGCTCCACCAGTCCTTCCCATTCCAAACCAATCCTGTCCTAAGGGTGTATCTAGCACAGCAGATTGTTTTCAACAGACTCTCAAGACAATCCCTATTACTTTGTCATGCACAGAGATATTTTTCTTCCTGGATAATTTGAACTTCCTTAAAAATCACATCTGTTTCATACTTTATTTATTTGTAATTTAAATCCTTAAATTGAATCTTTCATTACTAACATCTGGGCTTGAAATGCAGCCCACTTGAAAAAATACAAATTTTATTTTATTTGTAGTTACCCCCCTTCACTCAGTAGCATTGGTACAAACATTCCCTGGCCAGAGGCAAAACAGCCGGGTATCTTAAAGCTGTGATGCCGTACCACGTGTAATATGGCTCACTTGAATGTCCCTGAAGTGACTGGCAATTTGCCCAGAATTAGACTGAATGCAAGTAATAAGCTGTAGAAATTCCACAATATTGACAATTAGATATCTCTATACAGCAGCAGCTGTGTATTGTTCTCATGGTATATTCCTCTCAAAGCACCTCCTAAAAAAAGGGGAAAAAAAAACCTGGCAGAAGGTTGCAGGCAGCAGAAAGGTAATATACATTGTATGAAATATCTCAAATTCAGATTAATAGGAATGTTTCTATTAGTACAGTTTTCTACAATAGAAATAATGGCTTAAACAAAATGCTGAGGAATTTTCAGTTTATAATACAACATCTGTACTGCAAAATTGCTATATTTTAAACATATTTTCTGAGAAAGATACCTACCCACTCTTTCCTTTCATCCTGAAAAAGAGGAAATGGGAGTAGAGTCTCACCTTTGGATGCTGTTTGGGAAAAAGCTTCACCAGTCCTTTTGAAAATTGCCCCCAAACCAGAAAGAGACATTAGTGTCCTGCACAGTAGGGTCTCCACAAGACGGAACAATTTGGCCCAGAAGGGACAAGCAGTCTTAGAAGAAAAGCTTTAATTTTTTACCTGACTTGAGAAAATTCAGATAGCTCTGAGGAACTCGCTGGAATAAATATATTTATTCTCTATCAATTCTCAGTTCCCTCACATTTCAAAGTTTATTTGTCAGCCTTTCTACAGAAAATGTGGAAAATGAATTCATTGAGCATTTATTTTATTTTACTCGCAAGAAGCAGCTGCCCACAGTGAACGGATTCAAATTTTATTTTTTAAACCATACTTTTGAAGTTTGCGTTATGAGCTATTCATCTTTGATATTTTGCCCAGTGGATATCAATGGAACTTGTTTCTGTCTGCTACTAAGCTTGTCAAACTTTGGTTTTGGTATCTGCCTTTATTGTAATAGAAATGATCATTTTTAAAATAAGCTGCACTTTTTTTCTGAAGTACCATAAAACTGAGGGAACAATAAGATGTCAAGTTTTATATTGCAGATGCTAATTTATCAAGCTAATTACCAACAAAATGCAACTAAATTGCTGATAATCTTGAGACTGATTAATTCAGCAACAGAGATATTGATGAGTATTTAAAGGTTAGGAATAGGGGTGTTATGATGCAGGATCCCCTTCCTACTTGTGTGCTTGCCGCAGAAGAAGAATTATCCCGACACCACGTGGCATACACAACATTTTGGTGGGTACGTGTGCTGTGTGCCAAGCAAATCACGGGAGAGAGGAAGGGCCAGTTTGTGCATTTCTCTGCAC
Organism: Calidris pugnax; assembly: GCF_001431845.1. NCBI lineage: Eukaryota > Metazoa > Chordata > Aves > Charadriiformes > Scolopacidae > Calidris > Calidris pugnax. Next base: position 7,750,886 of record NW_015090803.1, on the reverse strand, counting down.
AGTGTGACCACGCCGAATATTGCTAAAATGGAGGGAAAGGTTCTGTGTGGCATTGCATATTCAGGGTCCTCTGTCCTGACATCCATCATGCCGGCTCCTGACATTTTCATTTCCTCTTCTCTATCGCCTGCCTTTGTGCAACTGCCCTGCCTTTCTCCCCCTCTCCCCTGGAAAAAAAAACCCAACACAAACAAACCAAACCCACCCCACAAATGCAAACATAATAAGAGATGGTGACTCATGGTCTTCTCCAGCAGCAGGGAAAGTGTAGATGATGCCCAAATCCACCAGCCCTTCGGTCAGAGGTGATATTTCCTCCTTGGGCAGTGGGGAGACCGTATTTTCTGGGCTTCGTCCAAGCTCTGCCTCCTCTCCTCTGGGCACCGAGGATGCTGAGTCAGTGCTGAACGAGGTCAGTTGTGGTGCCCGTTTCTTGGGACTGGAGACTGGGCTGAACCAGTCTGAAATTGCATCACTTGGGCCCATCTCCTGCCAGCAGCACAACGTCGGGTCCCTTTGGTGCCGAATGTACTCCAATAAAGGAGGTTAAAAAGCCGGTTCATTAATTGACTCCGGCACTGAGTGAGTCCCTTTTATAACCTGTGTTATCAGCAGAAGTACAAGCGTGGTGTGGTGAGGAATGTGATTACGGAGGAGATTTCCTGGGAGAGGAATTAGCTGGCTCTGGTGGCGATCTCCATTGTAATGAGCACGCTGCCATCTTTATGAATACCGTTATAGACGTACTCCCACAGCCCTGGAAAACACACAGCTCCTCTGCCTCGCCGAGCAGCGCCAGCCGGGTGCTCAAAGGGTTAATATGCAGTTTACTATTGAATAACATAAAATGAGCTGTAAATAATGTAATGATATGTATTGTTAAGCTACATATACTGTACCAGGTGCAAGTACTCCCACTCCTCACTTAGATATAATCTGGGGCAGTCAACAAACACAGATGTATTTTAACAAAAAAGAAAGAGAGAGGAAAAAAAGATAAAGAAAGGATGAACAAGAAAAAAATTAAAACATATGTAAGATAATTTAACTGAGATAACGATCCAGGTAAAACCTGGCCTATTTTTCGGAGCCGCTTTAACTGCGCCGTGTAAAATACAATGGCATTTTGACTTGTTTTTGGAACATGCATGAGCCAAACACGTGTGGAAACACCTTGACAGGCCTTTTGTATAACTACAAGAAAACTGATAATCCTAAATCAATTACATGGGGGAAAATATGAATCTTTGAATACTAGTAATTATAATGGTTATTTTTCACTTTTGTAGCACCTGCAAATGATGCACTGTATATATAACAATGATTCAAAAAGCCCTAATTAACTGTTTATTTTTTTCTTCTTGTTTGCTGGCTGTAACCAGACTGCATTAATTGACAATTTATATGTGTGTGTGTGTGTATATAGATATAGATGTATATTCTCCCCCGCCCCCCTGTGCCCCCCAAATATTTTCTATTACTTCCGACTGCCTGGAAATCAAGCATTATTGAATATGCCTCTTCTAGGTCAGTTCTTAAAGCCTCGTCAGAGACTTTTTGCTGAACTTCCAGTAACACTCAAGGGATGGAAAAGCGTGGTAGAATACGCTGGGCTGATCCTACCTAGTGGGGACAACCGCGGTCCCTTCTGCAGCGCGATGACATGGCTCCCGACTAATAGTGCCAGTCAGAATTCCTAACTGCTCCTACCAAATGCGAAAGAGCTGATTTTGGAAGACCTCCAGCCACAGCTTTCCACTGCTGACAGATTACTCTGGGCTATTCATGGAGCAAGATTAGCCTGACCACCATGAAGAAAACTCTTTGTTCCGTGTCATTACCTAGGACGGGTTGAACCGTGCTAAGGCAAAGCTGCATCGGTGAGCTAAATTCATACGGAAATTGGATCAGCGATTATTCTGAAATTATGCTATTATGGTCGAGGGGAGCGGGGGCGGTGGATTTGTCGGGGTTCTAGGTAGGGAATGTGAAGCACGGCAGAGCTCGGTGGCGGGAGCGCGGGGACAGCTTGCGGTCGGCACCGTTAGGGTTTTTAATGTGGGCGCGGGCGTGCGGTGGCCATAAAAGCAAAGCACAGCGGAGCTTTGTACTGAAATGAAAATGTGATGGTGCCTAGGTAGGCGGTGGCCAAGGGGTGCCGGGCCTCGGGTGGGCACCACGCGCTGCCGCAGCTCCCAGGGCACCGGGAGCGAGCCGGCCGGCGCCTGCGAGGAGGCACGACAGCGCCACGCAACGTGAGCGCAAGATGGCTGCTGTAACCATCTGCAGGACATCAAAGTCTGCTGCCTGATGGCAAGTGGGCTGCCAAAGCTTCTAAAGGCTTTGGCGCCTGCATGTAAATCGGATGCAAACTGTCCATCTGCTGCATGGCACAAGTGACAGCTGATTCTTTTTGCAGTCCGTAAGATGAACTAGACCTAAGCCAATCCGTCCCTGTTCCTAATCACACAAGGTTTGTCCTACCAGTTTCATTAGCCAGACACACGAGATACAGTATGTGGTTTTTCATTTTGTTCGGTACGTGACACTATAAAAAACAATGCTGGGGATGGGCTGTGAAACCAAAGGGGACACACTGCTGCTACTGCAGAGAAAGCATATTGGCAATGTTCAAAGCATATTGGGGCATAACAGTAGTCTAAAAACCCCAATATGGATTAGGACAGCTGACCAGATGTCTTGACTGACATTTTTTAACACGATTCAAGGGTGTCCCTACAGTACATAAATGCAAACTATACATCTGTGTACTTTTTTTTTTTTTTTCCACTGGAAATACCATACATGGATGCTTTGATTGTAGCTGACAGCTCCAGTGTGAGGAGAGAGCCGTGCAATGCCACGGCTCTGGCCTTCTCCTCCGAGAAGCTTGCTGGGAAAAGTTTGACTTGGGTTCCTGCACAAACAGGCGAGAGAGAGACGTGGTCTTCAGCAGAAAGTTACCTACCTCCTTTCATCATCAGATGGGTAGTGGGAACTCGCTGGGATGCTGTGTTGAAAGTGGGGGATGAGATGTGATATACTGTTATAATAAGGGGATGTTGTTCTTTTCTAGACTGATCTCAAATTTAGAAAGCAGGATTACTATCAAAACGTAATCACTCAGCTGCGCAATTGTTTGTGAGAGGGAAGGATCAGGAACGGTTGGGGAGGGGAAAGTGCTGCAGGTATATCAAGGAGCAAGGAACAAAGAGGGCGAAAGAACAAAGAAGTTTCTCACTTCTCACAACTCAGTTTTTAGAGCAGGAGTCAAAAATGAAATGCCGTCCTCCTTCCCTCCCCACCCTCCTCCTCAAATTAAACATGAGAAGTGGGAATGTTCAGTGTGATCCAGTGCACCGAGCCTGCCCGGTGGGTTTGTGCAAGCCCAGCCAGTGTTGCTCCCCTCAGTTTACAAGAGACATTTCACGTGCATAATTCCACCCATCCATAAAGATGTGTCAGTAGTTTTTCCCCTTCCATCTCTTGCACCCTGCTGGTACAGGATTAGCAGCTCTGCAGGTAGGAAGCCAGTTTGCATACCTGCCTGTCCAGCAGCAGCTTGAGGCATGGAAAACACCATTCTCAGCAGCTAGAGTTTATTCCAAAATACTATTCTTCACCCCTGTCCCTGCCTCAAAAGTACAGGAAAGCTGAAATCTTGCCTTCTTCAAATGGGGAGCTGTGCTATAAGCTAATCACAGTCTCTGCTTCTGGCCTCACTGGGCTTTGGTGTGGAATTCTGTCTCTTCCAATGATGCTTCTTGCTAGTGTGTTAGAGGGGGCAGATTTACAGTGTTTGTAAGGACGTAACCAAATAGACTAGTTGGTTTCAGCATGTACTCTCTGGTTTCCTGGTAAATGTGAAGTGGTGTCTAAATTTATGTTTGCTTTGATCCAATTGTTTCCTTCATAAACCTTCCCTTTTCCCAGCAACCAGCTCCAAACTGCACGCAGAAACAAAAGATGCCCTTATAAAGGAAAAGGCCCTGTAGTATCAGCGAGGCTGCAGATAAAGTTCTGCCCAGCATCTGCATGTATGCTTTCTGTGGTGCCGGCTGCTTGGCTGCACACTTCATGGAAACACAATTCTTATTTAACACTTTTGATAACATTAAGCTTGTGCCTGCTGATGATAAAACTTACTGGCGCTTAAGTTCAGCTTTTATGTGCACATTCAGATTTGTAGCATACCCTTAAAAAAGGCATTCTCTCGTGACTTCAATTACCTTTGTGCCTATGCGGCTATTGTATATTTATCCCAAATCTAGCTCTGGTGGTTTAGATGAGTATTTGAGTCTCCGGGGAAAGAGTTTCTCTGTGGAACTCTTGAATGCCAAAAATGTTTCTTCTGTGGTTCCTAGGGCTGGAGGCTCCCCAGCTCAACCCTGACTCCTTCTTGCTGTTGCAGAGGATCTCACAGTGGCAGCAAATGCCCGGAGTGTCCCCCTTCCAGCTCCATTCCCTCCCTGCAGATCTCCTTTGTGTGGCCCTGGAAGGCTCTCCAATGAGCAGGACATTGGTGCTGCTCATGGCTGGTGTCCTCCCAGGCTGTCCTCCCTCCGGGCAGAGGAGCCGCAAGCATCCCCAGCTGTGTACAGCTTTCTGCTGCCCAGGATGGTGGCACTGCCCTGTGGAAAGGATTTTCCTGCTGTGCAGGTGAGAGCTTGGATGGACGTGTGTGCCAGGGCAAATGGTCTGTGCCTGCTCCATTTCGTTCAGGCATCAGCCAATGGCTGCTATATCGGTCACCTACATGAGGAGGGTGGAAAGAATGAGAAATGAGGTTTATGGGGTTTTAGAGGAGGCAGCACAGCCTATGAAAAGATAGCTGTCTACGTTCCTGTGAACGGCGATCAAGAGAAAACTCTATTCTTGAACACAGAAAATCACTCTTGGTCTGTGTGGTGATAAGCACCTACGTACCGAAAAATTAAATACTTGTTAGCACTGGCAAGCTACTGATAATGTGCTAACATGACTTTTATGCTTACATTGTTAACTATAAAACTGGCGATTCGAACTAGAAAGTGCTAATAGCATACGTTGAACTGTGGAGGTACATCACAATTCATTTGTCTTTCCCAAAATGACCTTCCTCTTTGCTGACTGATGGAAAATCACAGACGTGAAAATGTCCACGATGGAACTAATGGGAACTTTTCTTCTTTTTGGCCCTTTGCATGTTGTGTGCCTTTCAGAGAGGGTCCAAGATTGCAGGTATTTTACTGCTGAAATTGTAGGTCCTACTGTAAATCTGCTCTAAATAGACACGTATAAATTGCTATCATGCTGTTGCATCAATAGATCAGCTTACAGTCCCTTTTAGATTCCCTTTGTCTTGCTATTTTCATTCTATTCAGGAACTGAGCATCAAGATGGATATTTAAAATACAGCTTTCGATTTACTGATCTACAAATATACATCTGACCTCCACACATAGGCTATAAAATCCCACTGATTCATCTTCCCAGACTTTTCTTATTATTATTTCCATGAGAAAGCCTATTCCTGCAAACTGAATGGGGATTTTGACCCAAACAAAATCTCTGACATGGGAATGTGCATGTCACCAATGGTTATTAGAATACCCATTTGTTCATGCTAGGCTCTAGCTCGGCAGGTCTGCAAAAATAAAACACATCACAATATCTACTTCAAAGCAATTCTCAGAGCCTCTGAAAAGTACAGTTCCCCACATCCCTGAAAATACAAATTAACACTACATCTCAACATTGAATTCAGAAATATAAATAACTTATTTGCTAAGGATGCTCCATTAGTTCCCCATATCAGAATCCTTACTTAGAGCACGAAGAAGGGAAAAATAACTCACCTCTACCAGTGAATAATGTAAAATGAGGGCACGGATACTGAATAAGCAGGTGGTGCTACCACACTGTGACCCAAGGGCCAGGGGGCCTTGGTGGCAATGGTGGGAGACAGAGATACATGCCGGTGGTTGACTGCAGTCCTCATGGAAGACTTGCCTTGAACTCGTGCCAACCATCCTTCAGCAGAGGGGCCACTTAGCATTTTTCTCCCTTTTATTGCAATGAGGCTTAATGCACAAATGGGGGAAAAGGCTCTTAACGATGTAAAGGCAGCATTTTCCCTTTTCTTTGATCTCAGTTCAGATCTATTCTTTCATTCTTTTTGCCGCCAAATGAAAGAACTCGGTCTTCGATGTTTTATACTCTGCCGTGACAGAGAAGGTACTTTCAGCTTTTCACAGTCTACTAGTTATGAGTGGAGCAGTAAATACATAGGGGTAAGGTCAAAGACTTAGGGGCAGTATGTATATGTATTGAGATATATATGTTTGTTCAAGCTTGCACATTATTCAGTATCTTAAACAAAATCATCCAGGTGTCTCTCTGTCCATCCATCTGTCCATCCAACGTCAAGGTTATGTAATACAAGGTTTCTAAATTCTGCAGAATCTCTCTCTGCCATCCCAGCTAAGGGCCAAATCCTATTGTCTTCACTCAGTTTCACTCAGACGACCTCCCTCTGTATGGTACCTTTGCAACCCGCTAGAGATGCAGTGCAGTCTGCATGCTGGCCCTAAGCTAGAACACATTATTGCTCAGGCTGTGGAAAGGCTGATTTGGATCCGTTCTTTGCACTGCGGCAGTCCTGTGCGATCCTTGCCTGGCATGAGCTTCTCATCTCATACCAGCTCCTTTTGGGCTAGTTTTTGTGCAGTGTTAACATAGCACATTTCTTTTCTTGTGGAAACAAAGTGGCTCCTGACAAGATCAGGGAAAACATTTGGGACGCTGCTCGTTGACATTTTACCTGAGGAAAAAGAAGATTACAGCATACTCAAAGTAAATCACACAGCAAAGGGAATGTCCTCATTTTAGACTGCAGAGCAGAGAGCCCGTGTGCTGCAATTGCGAAGGTAATGGTTGCCGCCGCTCAACTGTTTCCTCGAAATGCAGTCACTCTGCCTCTTTATTTTTGGGCACTTTTGCATGCATAATGATACCCATCCATTTAAAGGCAAATGTCCTCTTAGTTTTAATGGGCTTCTGTTCATGGAATACTGGCAGATACTGTCTTTACTTTGTGTTTTTTTTCTTTCTTTTTGTAATTTGGAGCTAGCCATTGACTTGGCATGACTCTACTGGAAGCACAGGGTACCTGCGCCCTCCAAGCAGCTGCTCAGCATCTTCCAGAACAGGGCTGCTCTGTGTACATTGTGGAAAAATATAATTTTATAATGTAAGAATTTTTACAATGGATTTATCACATAAATAAGGAATGGAAGAGACCTTGCTGGTCTGTTGATTTACCTCCCTGTAATAGATTATTCTCTAGAGTGCATTTTCTAGATCCACGGACAGTCCAATTTTAAATGTCACAAGTGATGGGGTTCACACAACTTCTTACAGGAAAATTCATAGACTGTATGGCCTCAGTCACTTTTCAAATATTTACATGTTCTCTTCTTCCTCACTTACTTTTTATTTAAGTCAGCATGATGCATACTGCCATTTCGTTTTCGGCTTTTGTTTACAATCTAATGTCTCCCTACCTAAGGATATTTTCAGGAGTTTCCAAATCTCCATCCTTTTTGCCACTATCCTTTCCTATGAATTCCTCCTGTCAAATTAGATGCTTTGTAGTTTTAAAATACACTTTTTTATCTTCTACTATCGAATTCAGCTTAATCAAGCACTGCCTAACCTGTTGCCTCTGTACCTGGTGTTATGTTCAATACATTCTTGGGGGCGATACTTATTACTTAATGCCTGATGCAAAGGTTAAGAAGATATATCTGTAATTTTTAAAAGGACTAAATCCTTTCCAGGTGTCCATTTTTACTTACATAGCAATTTATGTGGGGAAAAAATGTGTTACAGAAAAAGCACGATTCTGAGAAACAAAGTTTCAAGTAATAGCCAGATTTAATAACTTTATTTTCTTTTTCTAAATTAAAAGATGAGATATTGTTTTTCTATTCACTCACTATGAATATTTCTGCTCCCTATCCCTCCCAATTAAACATCATATGTGAATTTTCCTCCTTTTTCAGATCATTAATAAAGTTTACTGAGTTAGATTCCAAACAGGCTTTTAGAGTACATGATAATTGTAATACTTTATGTTATGGTGCATCTTCAAAGATGCATTTAATGAGTCACAGAGCCTACCTGTAAAATTGTGTCTGGAATGAGTTGAAAGGGGAATCATATTTTTTTAAAACAAAAGTATTTTTTGCAGAAGCTGTGAGTAAAAAAAAAAAAAAGCAATATTTCTTAAATCTAGCTATCTCCAAGCTTTGCTTTTTTGCATTAATTTTTTATTTAAAAGTTTTTCATTCCACTTGGCTTGCGAACCTTGTAATAAAGTGCTTCTAGGATCAAAGGAAGCTATTTTTATAGTATTACCTCATTTTCTTTTATTAAAATAGAGAACAGCTTTAAGTTCTATATGTATTTGGTCAAAATGATAGGAGCCCTACCCATACTTTCAGTATTTTTCCAAAGGCACAAAGGATGGTCTAAACTTTGGGTGACTGTCGTTTAGGGGGCACGGGACCCCATGTGGAACATAACAATGCCATTCTTTTGTGGAGTGTCAGAAACTCTCTATAGCATTTTCAGAAATCCCACCTCCTAGGCAATAGCAATATTTTCATATGATGTAATTCCAAAATAAGGGCCTTGCCTTTCATTATATTCATTGCAGTGGAGTTTAGGGTGCTCAGGAAATGAAGGCCAGGGCCCTAGGTAATAGTCTATTCAGGTCAGGAAGGCTAATTAATATGCAGACACTAGCTATGTTTCCAGTGTTGTGTTAGAAGACTTGGTTTATTTGGTCAATGACAAGTGCAATCTGATGGAAAAGATTCAGCCTTCAGAATGGCAATATTTACTTGCACCTACTCGTGTTAGAGGGTGAGAACCTTGTCCTGTATACATTTTAGGATAATGCAAATTTTTACAAGAGCTACAGCTGAAAGAGAAAGAATCTATATTATGCACTGGTCTAAACAAAGATGAAGAGAGATAAGATTTGAAATTCATTCCATCATTCCTTTACAGATTTCCCATTGGACTTTGAATAAGTCATGTAACCCTTACAAGCCATGCTCTACCGTGAAAGGTGTGTCACAGTAACCCCTATTATTTCAGATACGGGTGTGCTTAAAAGGCACCGGGGAATTCAGTGAAAAAGAACTGTAGCAACATGTATCTTAAAGACTTCGTCTCTGTTATTCCTTTTGGAAACAAAAAAAAAAAAAGTCACACAAGCTTTATTGGGCTCAGAAGACAATACCAAGTGTAATGTACCATGACATATCAATCTTAGATAATATAATAAGACACTGGCAGGGGTCTTTATGATTAATATAGTTCTTGATCATGAAAGTTGTCTCAGTGGCTACAAGGTCATTCGGTCATTCCGGCACTCGCAGACCACATTCGTATTGTTTATTTGCAAGCGTGTACCCATGTGCCACTGCAGTCCAAGGTCATAAGCACGTGTGAGTGGAAACACTCCAGCCTGAATATTGCACTGAGCGCTGCATCTTGGATCAGGCTCACGCTCCCTCTGTCTGTTGGGTTGGGCAAGAACAAGTCTAATGTATTGAAGACCAGTTCATCAAGAGATCTCCCAAGCTTGGCTCTTCCCAAGCACAGCGAATGGTTTGACCCTGAGTTATAGCTGGGCTAGTAGTCAGTGATGTTCAGTGCGGAACACATGGGTCATGGGTCTGGCATAGTTAAGTCTCGTCTCTGGTCTGTGCTTCTATTAACCTCACAGAGCTCAGAACTACTGAGCACAGTAGCAGTTACAGACCCCACTATTCAAGTAAATAATAGGTGCAGATCTGGCTCAAAGTTTTTTTTGACAGATATCACAAAATTACAAAAGGAACCTGGAAGACTCTTCTGATACATGAATGGAGAATCCATCTTACTCATAGAGTTAAACGTACCAAAAGCAGCATCGATTGCAGGGTAATACCAGAAGATTATCTGTGTCTGTAACAATCTATTTCTGGAAGCCACATCACTGCAAACCATTTGCATGTTAGACTCATAAAGTGGATTTAAAAGATGTTATTCTCATTAATGATATATAAGTAACGTGAGTCAAGACATTGCTTGTCACTTTAGTGGAAGTCAGTGGCTGGTCTGAGGGATGGTGTCTTCAGAATGCGTATAAGAAGGTATTTAGTGAAATGCAAAAAATATCAGTTAGTTCTGACCAATCCAGACATTATTGTTTTACAGATATTTAGATTTTCAGAATGATACTGACGCCTAATAGCTAAATGAACCAAACATTTTACTTAATCTTATCATTCCCTAGCTCTAAAACACAGGAACAGAAAAACAGCCTGGGATAATACAGGCTTCCTAGCATCAGTGGAAATACTTCTATTGACCTCACTGGCATTTGAATGTGAATTTGAATTTTCATTTTTGCAGTTTAAAACCTCAAGCTGATTCCTCATCCATGTGTTTCACCAGAAACAGAAAAATTGTAGTATCTGTAGATATGAAGGTTAGTATTTTCTTAGAAAACTAATAAATAGCACATACATGTTTTGCCATTCATTTAAAATTCTTATAGGAATAAACATTCATGCTTCCTCTAATTTGTATACTGTTTGCTTTTTTTCATCTAGAGGTAATAACAGGGCAATAAATACATCTCAATTCAGTGCATCTATAAAAGAGATTGTTATAAAAATGTCTTTAATTTATGTTTATTTACACAATTTTACTATGTAGAAGTCATTGATAGTTATATACATTTTAGAATTAGGACTACTGTATCCTGCTAAGTCAAAATATTTGATTTTTTCCTGTTGTTTGAGGAGACTTCTTTTTTCTTGCCTTTCTTTAACATTTCATAATGTAAGTTGATTAGGAATGTTCTGAATGATGGAGACTTTCGGGTTTGCTCTTAAAATTTAGCTTTTAAAGTACATTTTCCTTTACAAGCTTTTGATATATTTGTGGCTGCATTTCTGTTACTTAATGTGAATAATGTCTGGCCAGTGGATAGACATATATTTATTTACAACAAAAACTGACGTATTAATTATTTCATTCAGTAGACAAGTATCATCATAAAGGCTGGGCTTATACAACATAGCCGGCATCACAGCAAAAATCATAAATACTGTAGTTCTGTTTAGCTTGACAATGGCAGGTAATAGAGTATCATTTCTGTTCCCTTAGCTACTGTATCCTTTTCCATCCATCATTCTTTATTGTTATTATCACACTTATTTCAGCATTCTTATATCAGCAGCATTTAGTGACATTGCGAAAACATGGTTCAGAAAGGCTGAACTTTTAATTGTGATGAGAAATAAGTTAGCTTAATTATTCTGTGTAAGTAGAAAAGATGTGGTTTGTTCTTCTTCCTAAGTCCTTCCTTCCTAATCGCAATTCAACACCCTTTTTAAGCATTGCTATGTATGAACTTCATGCTGCTAGACAAATAAATTCTTTGGAAAAATGCACATTTTTATTTGGAAATAATGCCATCTCTTTGTTAGATTTGCAGCAATCCTATTTTGCCTCTACTGTTTTTAAGTCGAAAATGAAAAATTATATAGAAGATGTTTGTGCATCATATTGTGCTGAATGGTATGTAGGTCAGCATGCTGCACCATAGCAGATAAGGCACAGTGAACAAGTGTTCTATGTACTTACAAGCAAATATCAGTCATAATAGAAGTAGACAGATCTACAAGAGCGTTTTGGCTTAGGAAATGTTTCTTGTCATTAGCATTTAAAAAAAGCTATGAGATTCAGGCCTATCAGCACCGATTCACAGCAAAGCCTGGCTTGCACAGGTTGTTATCTGTTCAGTACAGAGGTGCAGCTGGTTAGCAAATGGATTTGCAGATTTTTTTATTTTTTTTTAGCAGGGATGAGTAAAAAGGCAAAGAATCAGGTACTTACAACCCATTCAGAATGTAACAATTTTGTTTGTGTTATAAACCAAACCTTCTGTTTTTTGCAAACTGCATTATTTTTAGAAACAGAACCAAGAAAAAACGGCTGATTTAAAAAAAAAATCTTTATTCATATTCCAGTTTCCCTAAGGGCTCCAATATCCATGAAGTAATACCAGCAAAGGGAGCAATGAAGACTGCAGACTTCCATGATTCAGTTTACGATGCTGCTTTATTGTGTTAGCAGTCAAGTCAAAAGGCAATATCTAATATTTTTAATTTTTTATTTCTTCCTCTATGTGTTCTCAGAAATGTGAAGGGGAAAATATATGACTGATGCCCTAATGGTATGGCTGAAGGTTAGAGTAATTTTTATTTAGCGTGGAAGTGGAATCATTCCTCAAGGAGATAATAATCAGGGCTGATACTGAAAGTAGCTCAGTCGTACCTGAATTGTAGGGTGCTGCCCCACACAGCCAGTGCAAGGTGGTAGGGGTGGGTTCCTTTTTAAGGAAAGATGCTGTGCATGAGCTAATGAGACTGATTATCAGGTATAGGAATGCTCTTCAGCTTTTATGGCAGAGAAAAAGGCTGTAAAGTGAATGGAAATGGTCCCCTGAGAAAGCTTCCCTGGTCGAGCTTGGGGTGGTGAAAGGGCTGTGCGGGTGTGTGTCCCCCTGCCAGCCCTGCGGGTAGAGGGACTCACCAGCACATAGTGCCCCAGTGAGGACCATCGCTTCTGCTCGAGCCTCCACCCAAGCTCCCTGGGGCCCACAACACGAAGTAAGAGCAGAGGCCTGTGTGTTGAAAAGAATCTGGGATGATTGCTGACCTGCCTCCAGCACTTGTTAGCTGAAAACGAACTCCACAGTGCGTGAACTTAAGGAAAATGGATGTTCTTAGACAAAATGCTTGCTTACAGCCAGCATCTTTTCATGATGGATCTTTACCTATGCTGCTGGACTTACTTGGAAACAAGTTTCAGACAAAGCTCATGGTTTATTTTCAACAGCACCAGTATTCACTGAAAGGAGAGTGGGAGTGGTAGCACACCTGAAAATATGAGGGCTGAAACAGTCTTTCAGGCAATGTGTGTGTGAGCTCCATCAGACACCTGCAGCTGAAACACAACAGCTTGCCACACTGAGCCCGTCACCAAAGGCAGCAACCAACCAACCAACCAACCAACCAACCAAAAGAAATGACAAGACAAGAGCTCAGATATCCCAGACAGTAAACACAAATGGAGCAGGCAAGGCACTCGACCTCCTCAATGCATTTTTATGAAGTGATCAAATTGCTCCAAATTTTAGAGCAGTGTTAAAAGTATTTCTCCTGTGTATGAACCAAACATTAACATTTTACGAATTCCAGTCTTGGAAGGTGTCCAAACAGGAAGGTACTGGAAAGGCGTGCATTTAGGAGAACACTGCTGAGCCCCTGCAAGCAGAGAACCAAAACTTGGAATGAAAGGAATAAATACTAGCGAACAAGTATGAATGAAAGGATTTGATCGAATATGTAGGGACTATAGAAGTGCTGAAACTATGAGGTGAAATATGTAGTAAATATTTATATTGCTGACATGGAAAAGGGAAAGAAGAAAAATTATGTCTGGACAAGTGAAAATAGAAAGGAATCATAAGTAAAATACCACTGAAAGTAGTGCACCTAAATATTTAGGCTTTGATTTTGCACAGAGAAGTACTAAAACTAGAGAAATAAATGCATCAGGTGAACATAATTCATAACAGAGTATGTTGTTGCATTTCTGCTTTTTAGGATACTGCTGCCTTATTTAATGCATTTTAGATGAGAATCCAGTGGCTCACTAAGTGTGACTCTACTGGCAATATTTTCTGGTAAGAGTGGAAACAAGTTAAGAACCTCTCCAAATTAAGTTACTTCTTGTGTCTACTAGTCTTCTGTAGAATTAGCTCAAATTTGGCAAGTCAAAATTATTCTCTGCATTTCCTGGTCTAAATTCAGCTCACTGAATTTAATGGGCATTCTGTGGGTGTAACAGAGAGTAATATTTGGCTTTGGAGCTACAAGGAGAAACATCTGTGACATTTTCATAGCTTAGTATCTTACATTGAGTATCTTACTGTTGACTTTAATAGCAAGTCTCTACAAGTGTATACTTTGTCATTGACAGCTGTAGAAAAGAATGTATAAAAAGGTAAGAGACATTTATAAGCTATAGCATTGATAAAGTTCTAATGCTTGTTCATGGAAGATGAGCAAGATCCCCTGGCTCTTACATATGTTCAGTAACAATACACGATCTGGTGGACAGAAGGAAGTAGGAGAATTCTATGCAGAGTTTTTTCAGATTAATATCCTATAGTATAACCCTTGTTAATGCATAACCATATGGGAATCTCTGTGCAGTGAATTAAATATTTACTTTGCTATTGGTTTAATGCAAGTTTTTCAATAAAGTATTCATATCTTTATAGATTTTGTGAAGTTTTAATTTAATGGTCGCCTTAACAAAGTTTATCTACTGGTGGAAAGTAAAATCCTTTGCCCTGAAAAAGCCGAAGTAGGAAGCTATGGTTTTCTCAGGCTGGCTGAAGTTCATGTATCAAATACAAGAGCATCAAAGATACCGAGCCAGTTTGATAGAGATGTGAAGATGTACTGCAGATGACCTGGACATAAATGTGAACTTCAGAGATTTTCAAAATGGGTTGTTGTGCATAAATATGGCATATCCTTTTCATTTACCACCACTTATCTAAGCAAGTGACAGTATTTAACAATCGGGAGGAGGGCTGGACTTTGCATACAGAAAAGCAGGGTCGCACACACACACAGGTTGCTTCAATAGCAATGTATTTGTAACAATTGATCAAATTATGAAACGTAATTCTGCACTAAAGCACAATTTCAAGGGATGTAATAAGAAACGTAACGCATTTCAGGGCCAATTTGTAGATCTAATAGTTTCTCTTTTTTATTGTAAAGGAGATATATTTGTTTGTGCATATATATTTATAAATAGTAAAACATTTCAAAGAAAAATCAAGGATGACATGGTAGAAATCAGTAGGAAAATTCCCATTAACTACAATGGGGTGGGTTTAATCTAGTAAAACTGCCATTTAAACCAAAATTATCTCTATCTAATGAGCCAAATTCTATGTAATTCTTCATCTCTTTGTCTCACCATAAATTTGACATTTTCAGCTTGCTCTGGAAAATGCATCTGAGGC
Organism: Calidris pugnax; assembly: GCF_001431845.1. Classification (NCBI taxonomy): domain Eukaryota; kingdom Metazoa; phylum Chordata; class Aves; order Charadriiformes; family Scolopacidae; genus Calidris; species Calidris pugnax. The sequence goes on along the minus strand of NW_015090803.1, from coordinate 7,735,729 downwards.
ACAATAGGAGGTAGTTCAGTTGCAAGATCTTGCCTCCATCAAGTCCACTTATGAAATCTATTATCCTGGTGAAAGGTGTGACCAAAGCTCCTTGCAAAGCTCAGGGCGTGAATTAAGGAGATGTCACTTTGCTCACACTGTCAAAGTGGTCCCACCCCAGGGAAATAGATGGGAACAATCGCTGAAGTACTCAGGGTGCCTGTGCTGAGCACTGACCATGCAGGCAGCATTGTGTGACACATGGGCAGCAGGAGAACCTGGCCCAGGCAGCTTTGTGTGGTTCAGTCCTGGAGTTTGTCCGCTCTCGAGGGCTTCCTGGCAGGCACTGCCCTAGCAATGGCAAAATGAAGGAAGGTCACCTGCAAAGGAGGGATATTCTCAAGAAATGTTCATTGCTTTGACAACTACTACCTGCAAAAAAGAGCTGCAGATTTACCGGAGTAGAATGAGGTGGGTGCAGAAATAATAGAGACATTAAGGAACATGATTTTGGTATTGGCCATGAGGCAGCCTTGGATATTCAAAGCTGTTGTGTGTGTCAATAACAATGTAAAGTGTTTCTTTCTGACCTGCCCCACTTTTCCCACTGACACACATAATGAATGAGAAAACATTGTGGGCCACAATTGCAGCAGCACTGTAGCTGGCTATTTGTGTTTAGAAAACAGGGGTCAGAACATCAGCTGTTGTAAAATGGCGTTGCGCCACTGTGATAAACTGAGTTATAGCAATTTGCACCAGCTGAGGACTTGGACCTAGATTTTTAGGAACATTTGATTAAACAATATTAGAGCAAAACTCTGGCTTAGCCAGTTACACATTTTACCTGCAACGGTGACCTGTACTTGATGTACCAGAGGGAGAAAAGTAAAATAAACCAACAAAACAGGAGACAATTAGTCCAATGAATCTCATGCAATTGGTTTCCAAAGCTGGACAAGTGAAGCCCATACATGTAAATAGAAATCCACTGATTTTTTCATTTTGAAAGCAGATCAGCAGAACTTGATCTTCCTTGCACCAGCACTGCTGATATCTTTGATGTGAGTGACAGCAGGATCAGGGCTTTACTTATCAAAGAGCTAAATTCAACCTTATAGCAAGTGGAAAAAAGAGGTGAGATTTGATACAGAAATACATCTAATAATCTCATTTTAGGTTTTACATTAGTTCAATGTAGCTGCTCTTAAGTATGATACTAAAAACTAGTAAATCAAATTCTTCCACTAAGGGCTGATGGAGGGCACCTGCTTTTCCTGTATTATATAAAATGCATGGAAGGAAAAACAAATAACAAAACAAGAACAGCTATAAAAAGGTAGGCGATGAAAAATGACTATGTTCAGGGATAGAAAACAAATGCCAAACAGCTCATATTATTCTTTTAAACATTATGGGTCAAATTTGTAAAAGCCTTCTCACTTTCTTTTTGCTCAGAATATATTGTTACTTATCTAGAGTCAGTCAGAGGTAGGATTTTCAGGATATGTCCAAGTTTGCATAATTCTATTTCCATTCAAAGCCGAGGTTCACATTATTAACTCTTCGAGAGATATTAGTGGAGCCTACAGCATTGGCACAATGGGAAAAGAGGCCAATTTACAGCAATAAAAACACTACAAACCTGACACGCAATTGCTTGATGGTTACATTATAATTTTTTGCACTTGTAAAACTGCAGGTACAATTAATGAAACATGTCTGGGACTTCCCCAGAAAGTTAGATATATTGCTGTAATTTGATATAGTGCTTTGGTATAAGTTTGAAAACAAGGAATAGGAGAGGGAATGGGCTAAGAGAAGAGGAAGAGAAGAGCTTGAAGGTGGCAAAGAGAAAATGTGTTTAAGCAGATTAATGAATGTCTGGGGAGGGAGATAGTGTAGATTCCCTTAGAAGGTGTGATTTATAGGTGAAGCTGTATCTTCTAGAAGCTCCCAGAAGAAAGGCTGATTCCTATCTTGGTAGCTTGACTTGAAAAAAGAAGGGTTTCAGCCATTTGTTACCTTGCTTTGCTTGGTATTTTATTCTACCTAACATTTTACTCACACCAAAAAAAAATCCTCATCATGACCCCTGGATGCAGTCTTTCTGTTTCACCATTAGATCCCAGTAGCAACAAAGCAACATAGCAGTATTTGGAATACCTTTCTTCGTTACTGTAGGTCCCACCATAATCACTTTTGGTCCATAATCAGCATCTAGAGATGCCTGTATAACTGTGTGGGGCTCCTATCTTGAAAGACATTCCAGAAACAAAAAGCAGCCTTCGCTGGATAATTGGCTCAGCCAGCCCTTTTGCAGGCTTCTTGCTCATCCCAATTCCTTTTGGCTGTTTGCTCACATACAAACAATAGAACACACTATCCCGATGTGAGACAAAGGCTTCCCAAAGTAATGCACTTATGCAGGCATTTTCAGGGAATAACAAGGTCTGAATTAAACAACTGCTGGATTGCAAATGCGGGAAAGCACATATACATGTGTACAAACACACACTTTTAGAAATGCTCATTTGGCAAACTAATAACCTAAAGACTCCCAAAACAAAATAAACATGTAAGTAATGCTTTATATAAAAAATATTTCCTTCTGATTAAACTGTCAATTCAGTGCAAACAGGGCAGAACCGGGCTTTTAAAGAGAAGGTGAACCCCTTACGGTGCTGTGCTGCTCCTCAGCATGCAGTGACACAGGGGTTCGTGCAGCTACTTTTTGGAGTAATTGCTCACGTTGTAAAACAGAGGCTTACAAGCTGGTGCTTTGTAATTTGGTTATGAAATTAACTGATTTGTGCACATATTCCTGTAGATTCAAGTATTTTATCAGTACGGAGTGCAAGGCACGAAGGCCATTCCCCGTGCCACAGCTGTTTAAAGTGTATATGTGAGGCGAACAAAATTAAGTAAAAAAGAAATTTGCACACACACAAAAATCTAAAGAGGGAAGGGAAACTGTCCTTGATGTTTGAGCTTGTCTTGCTTTATGCAGGAATTCTGTTGTTACTTTTGAAAATGTAAAAGCGGTTCCAAAGCACATTGGCACATGCATGAAACTGCAATACTCACTTGGCACTGCTCGTTCCCAATGCTGGCAGTGTGGCACATAGACCTCTTTAGCCTCTTCCTCTGTTGTTTTCTGCACAAGAGCCAACCATTGTGGCTACTCATGAGGCAAGGCTGGCAGCTGAAGAACCCAGATGCCAAGCTCTGGATTGTAAGTCTGTTCGGTTTGCGGCTGGTCTCTTCCCTGGCATCTGCCCTGGCATTGCAGCAGGCTGTGTAACCGTCTGTGGAGTTGGGTTCAGGATTAGTCTTCTGCTGGATAGCATGCTCTTCTGGTCACTGTTTGCCTTTCGAATTACCCTTGATTATGAGGAATGTGCTTCTCTCATGCGCCCTCCACCCAAGACGTGTGTGCTTGTGCGGTGCTCTCTGATGGCTGACAAGGGGTGCTCCCTTTCCTCTGCACGGTAGGTTTTCTGCTTAAGATCAGAATCCGGTGAATTTCAGCCACATAAACCCGACCATCTCATCTCAGCCAGGAAAATTATCAAGTTGAATGTGATAACACACTTGTATGTCTTTCATAAGAATAAGGCCCCAGGCCGCGGTGAGGGCCTGAAGCCTGCCATCTCTGGTTTGTATTAGCCCACACACCCGCACGACGCTGTTTGGGCTTTGGCTGCTTTTTAATCCACTGTGAGCATCACAGCTGAGCAATATGAGGTATTTGTCTCTCCTGTGGTATATTTAGTTTTGACATCCAGAAAATTCAGCAGGTGATTTAAGCAGGGAGACTTCCTGGACAATAGAAACCCTGCTAGTGTGTGCCTGAAGGGGTGAACTGTCTTTTCTTGTAGTTTGTTAATGTAAAGTTGTTATATCTGTTGACAATAAGCCTCAATTTTTAATATATGTTCTCCTACTTTTCTTCTCCTGGACTTAAAGAATACCAGCTGACCAGAACCTATCTGCTTCTAGATCAAATTTCTTTGTCTCTGCATCTGCCTTCTACTGGGGGGACAAAGGGAAAGGCTTCCTATATTGTGATCAGGCTCTCCCCACGCTGACACAACACTCATCTGAAGCCTGGTTATTGAAGGCCATTTCTTTCCTCTGGAGTCCCCTCTACCTTATCTATGAATTGGTGTAGCTCCAGGTCCCTGGGTGCATGTGTGTATATGTCAAGAAAGGCAGGAAAAGCTGGCTAAAAGACCTTGATGTGAAACCTGTTTTGAACCCTTTCTAGCATTATGAAGTTGTATTTGTAGATGTTGTACCAGAATTTTGCTGAAGGAAAGTATTTGTAGCGAGAAAAGAGAGAAATGGATTGTTTACCAGTCCATTTGCTGGTAAGCAACAGGTACAAGAAGGTGCTAAGTCAACCTGAGGGTAATGGATGGCATGAGAGCTCATACAGTTTTTGTAAATTGTATCTCTTATTGAGACTTCTGGGAAGAGGGCTTCTGGGCTAGAGGAACCATTGACTTGGCCCAGCAGGGCATTTCTTTTCTTCTTTTGCTACTGAACACCAGCATGGTGGGAATGGAGACGATACAACACTGCCCAAGCTGCTTCTTTTTCCTCTCATACTATCTCATACTTCAAGTGTCTTGTACCCCATCATATTTCATACAGCTAGAAGTGCAGAAGTGCAGGAGGGATGCAGCACACTGCAGCTGTGTGACTGATGCCTCAGGGGTGCAGCCGGTAGCACGCGCTCTCCGCATCGGGAGAGATTGTCACACCATCTATCAAAGCCTGCCACAAGCATTGTGTCGGCTACCCAGTCAGTTCCATCACATCCAGACCTACTACATATTCAGCCCATCTCCAGTTTTTCCACTACAAGTTGCTTTCAAAAACATTTCTGTTTGGAGCTGGAGCACTCTGAGAAAGGCCAGTGTCTGTGTTATTCTTTCTGACCAGAGGCAAAGGAAAAATGGCTTTTCGACAATTCATCAAATTCCGTTTGGACCAGAGAACTTTACTGTGGTATTGTGCCAAGCTACAATGCCAGCTTTCAGTAAGATATCACAAGATAATTTAAACAGAAATTGACTACTCAGAATATTATTGAACAATGTCTTTCCCAGTCTTTTAAGAATTAAGATCTTCTGTAAACCTCAGAAACACAATGGCATATCTCATGAGCCATTCCCAGTGAACAAGAACCCTATTAATTTATTTTCTCGTTACTACCAATTTTAATATTATTAAAACCAGTTCTCTTTGTTTATAGAATACATTTTTGCTATCATGAGGAAATAGAAAATTTTCAGAATCCCAAAATTATCAATTTGTTTTAATAAGCTTCATCACAAGAACCTGTTGGTAATTTCTAAGGTGTAATTTGCTTTCACTTAGAATATGAAGTAACTCATAAAATTTTGAAAAAAAAGTTAATTTTGTAGATCTAGTTTGGATTCTACTTCTACATCTGACGGCAAGCACAAATTCTGGCAGCAATATGCACAGGTTGGTGAGCAGAAGCATTTCCCACTTTGAAACTCACACTGCATAAAACCCTATCAACTAAGTAGTCATAAGCCTCTTGTGTAGCCTGGACTGCTAAGGTTTTTCATTCACAGCTTCTAACCTAGTGATGGCCTTTAAATCTATTCTTAAAGTGTTTCATGCCTGTATCCTGCGCAAATGATCGGAATCAGAGAACAGGCACAGTTGTGCTAGATCTGCTGGTCGTGGGGAGCTGATGTTCATTTTAAAGAAGATTGTACCCAATGGCTAGAAGTGCCCTCCTGCTCTGAGAAACAGGGTGACACTGCATGGTTTCAAGATGTTGTGTGAAGTGCATTGCACTGTGGTTGGGGACAGAATCAAGAAACGACTTTTATTTTACCCAGTAAATGCTTCACACTTATTTTATAGCTGATATAAATCACCAGAGGCAGATGCTCATCACTTTTTACATCAATAAATCCCTCTCAAAGGCTGAAAAGATATATTAGTCATCAAATCAGCATTTATTTTGAAAATCCAAGGCAAACTTTGTAATTATTTGAAATTATATTTGGTCAACAAATGACAGATGTATGTTGGTGTTACATTTACCTGTTTTCTTTAATCACATTATTTTATAAAATACATAATTTTGGTCTCTTATCCCTGAAGGATTTAATCGATAGTGGTTGGACTGTGTTGATAGTATGTAGTCAAGTTTTTGGTACAAACCCCTTTAAGAATAAGTTGGCAGAAAAAAAATTATTTAAAACCTCATTAAAAGGAGCAGCTAAGGTTTGGCACAAACAAATCTCAGTGTGGGAATTAATTCTTTTTCACCAAATTAAAAAATATTGGTTTGTTTGTTTTAAAATGATATCAGTGCAGCAAAAAAACCCCATACCCCCTCCCCCAAAATATAGCTGATCTGCTGTTTTTGATGCTTTTTTTGTGCTTGTAGAACTCCTATACAGCTTCTATTTAAGATGAAATTTGGCAAGTGATTAGACCATAATATGTCTAAATGCTTTGTGTATTTTAGAGAAAAAAAAAAAAAAAGAGCTGAGATAATAAAGCTCCAAAAGTTGCTGCTGTGTATGTACTGCAAGAGCTTTTCAAAGAAGTTTCATAAGATTTTTAATTAGGTGGCTAAGACTATACATGGTAGACTGGAACTGTTTGGTCTGTGGGGTAAATAATGTGCATTTTAAAAACATTTATAAATACATATTCCCCCACTTGACAGTGCTATTCCAGTCCACTGAGTAAATAATGCATATTTTTTAAAATTCATAAATACATATAATATGTAAAAAAGCTGCCCAGATACCGTATGTGTGGGACCTAGAAACTTGGATGATGCTGAAACAGACACAGTCCCCAAGGATAATGATACATACTCTATAACCTCCCATGAAAGTTTTCTTTCAAAATAAAGAAAGCAGGGAAATTCTATAGACCAAATTATACTCAAATGAGATGAAGGCTGTGACGCAAACCTCCAGAACTCTGCAGAGTCAAAGTAAAGTTTGCCTTTGTCCTCAGATCATGCTGCTGAAGGTTTTTACTCCATTCCTTTCTTTTCCTTCTCACTACCATAAGAACAGCATGATTTAAGAAAAGAAGGTCAGCATTCATGTTTCATTTCTTGAGCCCTGTGAGTGTGAATACAGTTGGATTATTCAGATAGAAATGTTTTATTTATATTCATTATTTTTATGTATTTTTTCAAATTTATTTCTTATTAAAAGGAATATAGGAGCAAACTCGAGCAGCCAGAAAATCCTGGCTTGATGTAGCAAATGCAGAATCATGTGTTTCTAAGAAGTATAGATGAGTAGGTCAGGGTTTTCACTTTCGTAGTGCTTTATACAACAAAATGCTGAAGCACACACTTAACTTTAAGTGTGTGCTTATACTCACCCCTATTCAGCAAAAAAACTTAAGCACATCCTCTAATCTACTTTAACTAGAGCATATGTTTATATATTTTTCTGAGTCAGTGCCTAAAGTTACACCCATAAAGGAGCCTTAACTGAATCTCTATCATCAACATTAAATGTTATTAAGGTATGTAGACCTGCTGGGAGTTGTGCTATGTGGCGGTCAACAAATCTGCTCCCTCCTTCTTTGCGTATTTATTCACAGGTATGCAATAAGGTGTGCCCACTGGGAGCAAATTCTGCCCAACCTGAATGGCAGCACTTCATATCACCCTGAATTTTATATGGTGCAGAAGAAAATGAGGCCCCAAAGAGAGATGGATAGCAAAATTGTCCATAAAATTATAGGGAGCAAAGCTGAGAGGAAATGTTATGAATCCTAGCATGGGTTTTGTTCCCCCCCCTGCTGCTTCTATACAGAGATCACCTTCATGTGATCTGATTCCTTAGTGAAATTATTCCTGTGTGTATCTTTACATTATTTTCTTAGCTTCTAACTACTATATTTCTGCACAATTTTGTATCTGCTAGCCCCAGCATTTACAGCCTACGAAAACCTCATAAATCTACTTCATTTTTCTAATAAGACATGAAAGTCCTTAATTGGCCTTAATGAAATGCACTTAAAGGGCAATAAACGTGTTTAAGCCCCTCTTTCAGGGTGAGCTACAGTACTCTCACTCTGCTCTGTTTTAGCCTTTGTGGTAATTAATCACTTATTCATATGTGGCACATCAGTAACAAGATCAAGCAACTACTGCACAATTGCATGATAATAAGCTGCTCATATATGTGTCAAGATTTAGCAATCCTTTTTAAAGCCTAATTTAAACTCATTTTACAACTAAGCAGGCTGCTTCTCTGAAGTATTTCTACCCAGTATCTTTTTTACATATTTCTGCTGAAATGCCATCTTTTTATTTTGTTTATAGAGCTCCATTTGCCTTAAATCTACTCATGGCACCAGAGTGAATTACAACAATGTAAGAGCCTTACCATTGTATTTTTGCAAAGGCTTTATCTTTGATCCAAGACCACAGTCACCCTCACACTGAAGGAAAGGCCACAGAATTAGCATCCATTAGGATAACTTTTAAAATAAATAATGAATTACAGTGAAGGTTTATTTTCCAGGCTGCTGAGGCTGTCCTCCCTGAGGACCTCATGTTACTTGCCTCCATCATTGGGTAAAAGAACAATCTAGGTGAGGGGACTCAAAATTCTTTCCTAGGAGTCAGGCTTTTGATTCTTGACAATGAACCTACTCCTAAATTCTGAGCTCTGATTTGTATTTGCTGTAATTTCCAGAATTTCCTTCTTCAGATGCAGAGCAGTGTATACATAAGAATCTGAGTTCAAGTAATGTTGACAAAAGCTGATGCCTTCTAATGATCCACTGGCCAAAGATGAAAAACAAGAGTGTTGAAAATGTCTGTGAGAAAGGTACTCACTTTTACCAGCTGGGTGTTGAAACCCCATGGTGACATACTCAAACTAAGTGACCTGACCATTTATGTTTGGTTTTCAAACAAACAAGGGATCAGGTTGGTGCTTACTACATACGAAAAAACACTAGTGAAAAATGGGAAAAGTACAGGCATGTTGTTCTCCGTGGATTATCTCAGGTGGAACAGGTGTTAAAAACTTTATTTTCAGTTTCAGGTTTGGAGGTCAGGGTCCTATTTTGTATGAACTTATTTTACAACAGCAGTCAGTAAACCTTACAAAATCATATTCAGACTTCTAAGGGGTATTTTATGTCTTCCCAGTAATTCAAAAGTGTCAATTGTCATATTTGATCTACAAGAAGTGGTTTGTGTTTCTTATTATGAGTGCAGGTACTTACCAGTGCATGGGCACTTTAAAATCACTTCTTAATCTATCCCCCTACAATAACCTGGATATGGCAAAAATGTAGATAGGCATCTGTGCATTTGCTTGTGGGAATGTGTGTGTTGGCTGTGGTAAGGTTGTCAGTAAATCTAGAGACATGCCCTATATTCTGGCAGCTCAAGATCGGCACCCATGTATATTTTCTATTTTGGACTCAATGTTAGTCTAGGGAGACAGAGAAAGGAAGAATACAAGCCCTTTTCCTAGTCATGCTCCCCATGCAAAGAAAATGGACCCATACTATTTTCTGTATTTAGGAGCTTGTGGGAGATGCTCTGGTCAAGGAAACTATTTCCAAAGGGGATGGCACTCTACTTTGAGGAGAGTCTGTCACAAGCCAGGTGGAACAGATCTTTTTTGTTATAAAATCAGTTCATGTTACATATTGCTGATCACTTAAAACTCAGAAGCAGAACGCAGCAGGTTTTTGTCAGTCTCGAAATACCCCCATACCTAGAGTTAAGCAATTTGAGGAAGGAGCCAGAGTGGAAGAATGGAACAATTAAAACCCCATTAAAGTTTAAACTCTTTTGAAAAGTGGAGGATAACTAGGGGAGGTTTAAACAGTTCTTTAATCTGTAGCTGCGAGCAATTGGGACCAGCAGGAAAGAAGGCAGTCGGGAGACAGCCTTATTCCAACAGTCGCTCATTCTGTAGTAGTTGATGCAGTCGGTACATTGCTAGCTCAGGCAGAGGAATGAAATGGTACCACAGAAATATGAGACTTTCTGCACTGCAATTAAAAATGTAACAGAAAAGCATTTGTTTAACAGAGAATATGAAGAAGGAGGTGGAAACAGTGAGGAGTTTTGGACTTGACTAAATCTGAAGACTCCATTTCAATTCTCAAGGCACTCAGTCTCTGATAAGAAACCAGATTGTGCCTGCAATCTGGGACAAGACACTTCGAGAGATGTTATGGGAAATCCTAAAATTAACCCTTGACAAAACTATTCAAACTTGTCAAGCACGGGAAGCCCCTGATTAGGAGAAGCTTATCGGAGGTGATTGGTGCTGTGAGGAGCTGGACGTGGTGCAGAATGTAAAATGCTACCTCAGAAAGCAATTGGGATGAGGACAGGGAGGAGAAAGCTGCTAGAAATATTCCCAGTACCCACTTTAAGGAATAATTCTCAGCAATAGATGTGAGGGTTTTTTAAACAATAAAGAAGATGATTCCTAAGGTGCTTCAGAACCGTGTATTAGAAGGAATATATGAATGTTGTTTAGAGATTTGAAATATCTCAGAGAATGACTAGAGCATTTTACACTAGGCTCATGTCCTTGCTAGGGTATACCATGGAAGCCAAAAGTGTAAATGGGTTAAAATAGAGATTGTGCTACCAAACACTTATCAGTTGCAACTGCTTGCTCAAGGAGCCCTTAAAACAGCTTCCGATGGAAGCCAGCAAGGTGTAGCAGGGCATCAGTCAGTTTGGGCCATCTCTCATCCTCTCTAACATCCACGACTAGTCACTGTTGGAGACAGGATATTGGGAAAGACGGACCTTTGATATGACCTTGTATAATGGCCTTACAGTAAACTGACAAAGGTATAAAAGCTTCCTCCTATGCCAAAAATATAGTCCAAGTCAAAAGGAAAAAAAATACTGGTGGCACAGGGAAAATTTGCATTAATTTGTTTATATTGGCTGGAAGAATCCCTGTACTTGTCTTCAACTGTTATTTTTATTCTTATTATTTCTCTGGGATATTCTACTAGAGAGAGAAAGGTGGCTGCATGTGAAATGTATACACTTCAAATGCAGTTCATAGATGTCTGATGCTGGATATAGAGTACTTGACAGGAATTTACACTGCTCAAGCTTTGAAATAAGGTTGTAGATGCGTAACTACTGATCCCATTACCCAGAAGACTGGTAGAAAACCACAACTAAAATACTAAAGAGTCTCAATTCAGGCTGTAGTCAATCTCATGTCTATTTAGCACTCTTAAATTACAGAGCAGCACTAACAAATCAAGCATGGGTTATCAACTGCTACCACTTTATTCAGCTGCAAGCTGAAAACCAAGATACCTACATTGTTAGAAAGTAATGTCAGAATCCCCAAGGACTTGCAGAAATAAAAAGGGACAGATAAAGCAAAACGGGATTACTTGGAACTTGGGAATTTCCACCATGTCATGAAAATGATGCTACGTGTAGCTACAACACAAGAAAAGAGGCAGAACTAGCAGTGGTGTCACAAAAAGAAGCCTCAGGGTTGCAGATCTTACATGCTTTTTTAGTTTTTCATCCCTGAGGAATATACAGTAGGGATGCATTGATCGCTAATGGGCTTAGTGCTGTCTGTCAGCAATGCTGCTGATGCAGTTACCTGCACATTACCCACAGATCTGCAGAACAGCATAGAGCCACTGGTGCATCTTACATTCTTCTGCCCTTAAAGAATTGACTTTAGAAATGTCAAGTTTGGCATTATGTTGATTATTCACTGTTATTGTCACATCTAGTGGGGAAAGGAAGATTTGTGTTTTTTAAGAGGTTTGAGGCCAATGAAATGGTTGATAGATGCTGCCTCATATATGCTGCCTAACCAGGACTCAGGTGCTGAGCAAACAACTCAAGAAAGATGAGGAGCTTGGTCGTCTCTGTGGCTGCCTTAAGAGTAGGCAACATGTACCAGGTTGGCTGTATGTTTGTGTTTCTGAGTGAGCACCTTGCTCATTTTCAGTAACGTGAGCAACTGCACACACTCCTGCCGTGACAAAGCTGGTACAATATGGTTGTACCAAGTCACATGGATGCAGAGCAAGAACTTCATGCAGTTCACCAGGTAGTGGACTGAAATGAATGGAGGGAAAAGCTCCATGTGGGAAAATGGGCATTGGATGGATTTTTGTAAATGAGGAGATTTCTGCTCAGGATCAGAGCCAGACTTTTAAATGAGATGGCTGATGTTCTACTCTTTAAAGCCATGCAAAAGTGTAAATTCATTTGCTTCCTGAAGATCCACCATCTATTTAAACTGGCTTGGTAAGGCTGCTGTTAACATGATCCTCCATCTATCTATCTTTTCTCCTCAACTTTGAATTTTTTGGTGTGCATCAGCTAAGGGTGGGAAGAGATCACGCCAGCTGGTGTGCACCCTGCCCTACATCCAGGGGAAAAATGCTGCTACTTCTCTAGGTGCTAAGCAATGGGAGGGGAAAAGATGATGCTGTGGGTCAGTATCCTGGAAAAGAGAAAATGAGAGGATATCTTGGGAGACTCAAGGGTCCTAGAATTATTTCCTATAGTGAGTGTTTACTTTCTGGTGTTTAGCATAAAGATGATACCATGTAGAGCAGCATCTTGGCTCTGGTTATAGCCAGGAGTGGAAGCGTAATGAAGGAAAGTAGAGAACAGAAACTTGGTCTCAAGTTTAGGGACTTTTTGAGAGAAGATTGCATCTCCATGATGGATGTTTCTTCAATTAATTTTCCAGTTGGTATTTTGACCTTATTTATGTTTTCCTCATTACATTCTACAGGGTAATTAAGCATGGGGAAGTACATCCCCTTTTCTGTTTTACAGCCTTTGCTTGATAGAGACATTCAGTGTCTGATAGTTGGGACAGTATGAAATACAGTGAAAGACCTTCCCTTATTCACCTTTCCTACACTGCTCCTGATTGTCTATTGCTCTTCCACTCAGTGATTTCTTTTTTCCAAGCTGAAAACTCCTACTCTGTCTAATCACGCCCCCCATGGCACTCACTCCACACCTCTGATCTACTTTGTCACTATCCACAGTGCTTTTTCTGAATCTATTGTAACCTTTTCGAGGTGGCTGATTAAAATATGCAATACATGCAGTATTCAAAATTCTAGGTGAACCAGGCAGCAGCAGAATAATGTTCCCATTTTCTTCTCTATTTCTTTCCTAATAGTTTCTAATATTTTACTGGGCTTTTTGAGTGTTGCTGAATGTTGAACCTTTTTAAAGTATTATCCAAAATGACTCAAAGAAATCTTTCCTAGTATTAATACCAGTGAAGAGCCTATGTTTCTGTCTGTGTAGTTAAGATATATATTTTTTTTTGCTTGTTCACAACTTTCTGTGGATCAGTGCTTAATTTCACTGCTACTGCACTGTGCAGTCCCTCAGTACAGTAAGTTTCTTCTGTATCTCTTCAGTCAGTTTTAGTTCTGAGGATTCTAAGAAACTTTGTGCCATCAGCAAACTTTCTCACCCTCACCATTCACTTCCTGTTCCACGTTATTTATGATATGTTAAAACACACAGGTCTGCACACAGTTCCCTGTGGGGCTGGTAACCTTCCTCTAACAGGAAAAGCCCACTTCATTTTAACTCTTTGTTTCCTCTTTTTTAACCAACTATTAAGCCATCAGAGGACTTTAAGTCTTATTCCATATTGATTTAACCTCTTTAAAAGCTTTCAGTGAAGGGTCTTGCCAAATCCTTTTCTTTCAATCAAAAAATACTTTCTTAGCTGGATCACTTTTACTATTGTAACACTTTCACAATATTTTAATGGATTTCCAAGGTATGATTTCCCTTTTCAGAAGCTATCCCAAAGTACCATACTTATTTACACCTCTGCTGCCCATATTCCTTATTATTGATTGTACCAATTTTGACCCTAATGACATATGACTTACGAAGCTGTAGCTCTCTGAAGCTTCCCCTGGGAAACTTTTTAAAAATCTATCAGAGTTGTCATTTTTCATTGTCTGATATGAGGAATGAATTACCTATAATTTTAGAAACTTCCGTTAGAACTGTGACTTTATGAAACTTGACAGAGCTTATACTATTTTCCTCAATTTCTTCTGTTGGAAGGATATAGATATATATATTTTTTTTGCTTCCAAACTTCTCTTATACTTTGCTGCTTAAGCCAAACCAGCTTTCTGGTATTTTTAAAGTCTTTTTAAAGTTCATGCATTTTCTAAAGATAGTGCCATAAGACCTGAATTATTTTGCCATTTTAGCTACTCCTTTTAATATTTTTTTTCAGTGTAATCTTTGTCTTAATTTCCATCCATGTTGCAACTGGAAAGAACCCACAGTTATTATTTTCTAAAGTCTTATGATCTGTAAACAAGTTTCATGATTGTGCAGAGGGTTTGATTACAGGATTCCAGCTAATAGAATAATGAAATTGCTCTGTCTGCGTATCAGTTGTCTCCTAATGACCTATGAGCTTGCTGCCAGTTTCAAACAAATTTGATAGAAGGGTAGATCTGAAATATTATTGCATTTTTAAAGTTTCATGGAAATTGTCTGGGTACTAGAGAGAGACCTCAGCTGAATCACTGCTGTGAGCTGAAAGGCAAAAAAAGTAAAACTCAGGCATTACTCTGCTTGTCAGGAAATGGATATACAGTCAGAGCAAGACCAAGTGCTGTCTCTTCCCTGATAGAAAGTGTCACAGGGGACATTAGAGAATCTTAGGTTATTCTGGTGCTGGGAGAAGTTTTGAGAGAAGGAAGACACAGACACATATACACTCTGGTTTCGTTAGTTCTTCAGCTAGTGAAGTCAATTTTTTAAAGATTTGAGTTGACAACATGATTAAGATGTGGGTCTAAATTACGGCTCTCTCCAAGAATATTCTGTAAAGGGAGAAGACTAGAAGCCCACTTGCTTGACTCCTTGCACTACTTCATCAGGGGAGGCAGCTAGTTCTTCACCCCTTGCAGTAAAACAGCCTTAGAAACCTAGTCCAAAAGCATCCAATCTTTTGGGCTCTGCACCACTGCATCTCCAAGGGAGTGCATGAGAAAACAGCAGCTCTCTGTGTGGTCATCTCTGCATACCCCCATGGTTCACTTGTCCTCTCTCTGGCCTTTTTCACCTCATGGGTGCTGAGACAGGCAAGGAAGGCTCGAGCTGAGCCTGACAGCAAAATACTGCAGTGCAGAGGGGGATTAGACTTCCGTGCAGCAGTCAGGTACCTGCGTGGAGGGACTCCTTTGTTTCAGGGTGCTGCAGCCAGGGTGCTTGGAGGTGACAGTCGGTATTGACCAGGCGAGCTCATCTAGCACGAATGTGTACTCTGAACTGAGACTCCTCTCCTCGTTCACTTACATGCTGTTTAATCCCATGCAGGATCACCCTGCTAATTTGGAATAATTAAAAAAAAAAATCAACAGAACCAAACAACTTGATAATATGTGCTAAGGAGAGCTGGCATGATTTGCTTGTCTGTAGCACTTAAAAATGAAATGCTCCATCAGCAGGCTTCCTCAGTGCCATTCAAGGTGATGTAAACATGTACCAAAAATCTGAATAAAGTCATATTTCTAACAGTACAGGCAAAAATTCTGACCTAGTTTAATCAGTCACTGTGCTTTTCTGGTTGTTCTGATTTGTTGTTCTTTTACGTTGGGCAGCTGGACAATAGGATTTTGCATGGGCCACAAACAATGAAATAAAACAGCAAGATGTACTGTATTTTACTGAAACATAATATAAAGGGCAGCAGGGGACTAGTCAAAGCCCAATATTCTGAGACTGTAATTTTTTATCACTAGTTTATTTCCTAAACCAAAATGTTTTTGAGTATAAATATTGGATGAAAGCAAAGCTGCACCACGTTTGCTGTCATGGAGGCACGGCCTAAACCTACTTTTTATTAGAATTAAATTAATATGGCATAAGTAGTTTTATAGTTTTAACATTTTATTATTATTTATGTTCTAACTGCTCTGCATAAATAGAACTGTTCCTTGCTTCTTTTTGTTTTTACTACTAATAAAAAGTAATAGGCATAATAATTCAGGGACTGTTTGCATTTCCAGGCACTTTTGTTCTGTCATGTTTACCTACTCAAGGAGACATACTGAAAGCCAGACTGCAAGAAGCTTTCACACAATATATAGCAGCCACTTTTCAACCAAACTACGTATCTGGGAGCGGGAGGAGCCTAAAACAAATACTTACAATTACGATTATTGATGAAAAGACTTTCCATTAAAAAGAAGACTGAGAAAGTAGATGTGTGCAGAAATCTACAAGGATTGCTTTTCAGTTTTATTCAGTGTATTACAGTAATTACATTATAGGCATATTAACAGACATATTTCCCTAATTACCAACTGATTTCCCAGACTACTCAAAAAATGTGCAGAAAAATAACCCTACTTCTGATGGACATGAAGGTAATTTTTAGCGGTGACAACTTGTTGCATATCATTCAGCAATAAAACAAGTTTTTAAGAAGTATGGAATAATCTCAAAGAATTATTAGAAAACTCACTAAGTCAGATTATGCTTCCAGGGTCTCTAATAACAAAGGAGCAAGAGTAGATTTCCTCTGCTAACATGTCAGAGGATGTGGGGTAGGAGCAGCGTTTGTACATTTTGAGGTATATTTAGTGGTACAGCTTGGAATATGTAGCAGGAAGCAAGTGAGTTTCTGAAACTTTTAGTAGTTTTTCCTTGGACTTCCCTGGAGCCAGGAATGTACCCAGTATACATTGTACTGCTGATAGATTTATGTAAAGCAGCCTACATGTAAACTCTTTCTAGTTAACCCTTAAAGGTTAGGCAAGGTGGGTTTTTCACTAACACTGACTTTAGAGAATCTAGCCTTCCTGGGCTCTTCCTGTTGCCAGTTACTTCCTGTGAACACTTCTGAGACCTACAAGATTTAAGACCCCCTGCCCTGACTCAGTCTCTAAAGTCTTCCTCTCTTCGTTGGCTCTTTGGGGAAAGTAAACAGATTTGGCTTCCTTAGTTAAAGGCAGCTTCTTTGAAAACCATCTCAAAACCTTTGAACGACTGCTTAATGTGCAGTGATATCTTTCCACTTATCCATGACACAATACCGCTTCAAAAGTTTTCCTACAGTGTCCTCAAACCCAAATCATCTTGCATTCATGGGATCCTAATATCTTTTGCCAAGTAAATTCTGTAAATTGCATTAGCAGAGTATGTGATGTCAGTATTTCTATGTCTTCCTTTCACACTTGGGTGGTTTATGAGTCACAAACAGTGGGGAGTGAGGTGTGGTTTTAGTGATTATTAGGCAAATTGAGTATAATGGGTTACATCTTTATCATTTCCAGTTCTTGTCCCCTTCATTTCCACTAATAACTTGAAAGACAATTGAATCATGTCTAGTGACTTCATAGTGCTTTGCATAAAATTTATAGAGGCAAATAGCTTATATAGGTTTACACAGCTTATTAGCAAACCTAAGGATCAGATTCAGCTATTGACTAAACAAGCACAAGCTCCTTGACTTTGACTTCTTACATGGGATAAGTTTGAAACTGTTGCAGCCTGCTTCTGTTTTCACTTATATCAGTACAGCAAACACCACTGCAGAAGCCAGTAGAATTGTTACACAGGCATAAATTTACTAAAAGTTAGAAGAAAATTAGGCCCTAAGTCTCCTTTGCCTGAGTCATGTTTTAGTCATTGATCATTTTATCCTCAATTTGGGATGAGCCTCGATGAATTTTTGCACAGCCCTATTGTGTTTGCAATCTAAAAAGAGGTTAAGGAAATAGCCACACTGGGAGGAGTGACAATATGTAAATGACTTTGCAAAGCACATTCATCCTCAGCAGAGTTGTAACATGTCCCATGGTTCTCATTAAGGGTTCTTTGCTAAATCTTTTTGTTTTTCCTGTCTTACTGGCAAATGTTTACTATTCCCAGATACTTACTGTATTTAGCATCAAACTGTAACTGGAATCACAGACAGCTGCTGAAAATGTTGGTGAGCAAGGAAAAAGCTGGAAACAAATAAAAGCTGAAGGTAGGAGCAGGACAGGAATTCTCACACACGGCGTGATCAAAGGCCAGGGAATGGGATATGCTTTCCTCTGTGGCACCGCTCCCTCACAGTCTGCACAGTCCCCCTTTAAAAACTGAAATATTCTCTGCAGTCCTCCAAAACTGACTATAACTCAAACACATATCTTCCCACAGCATTTGGAAAATGAGTGGTGTTATTATTAATTATATACATTGACATAGAAACTCTCTCTCCTTCCCAAAGCGTGCCAGTCTCAGAGTGTCTGAAGTGCTGGCTTCACCACGGCTGCTGGGGCCACTCGAAGCGAAATGTCTGCTTCTTTAGGACAAGCAGGTGTCTCGCAGAATCCAGACATCCTGGAACACAGGGCAAGGCCTCAAAAAGCATCACTCTCCCCTGTACCACTGTGCCTGAGGCATATTCTCAGTTTCATGTTCTCAGTAGAGGAAAATCCTATGGCATCTTGGAAACCAGGATGTGAAATGCTGACTTCTGATGATGATTATTGCCTATTTACTCTTTTAATTCTCAGCTTTGGCGAATTGGTCACTGAAGAGTCAAACTCTGGCACAGAAGCCCTTGTATGATTTTGTAAGTTTAATCCCAGAGCAGGGTATGTATACCTTGGGAAGTTTGGGCCATGCCACTGCAAGTCTGCATGTAAAAGAAAAAAATAAAAAAAAGGAGTGAAGGGACTCCTATGTTTAAATTTTGTACTGGAGATTCACAGCAGCATTCAGCAAGATCTAAAAAGTAGGAATGACTACTCCCAACCTCAGGAGGAGTCTTTAAATTTACTTCAGTAGATTCTGGATCAGGAGATGTGCACCAGTTTGAAAATGCAAATGCTGGACTGGTATGTCCTATTAAAATACTCCTGGCTCAATTACTCCTCTCTCTGTTGTAAATTAATTGATTTTGCCTTATCCTGTTCCCGAAAGGGAAAGTTTCTGTCAGTTCGTACTCTGGAGTTACTGATCTACATGGTGGCTGTGTCTGAGTCCTTGGAGACTATTTTGAAGAAGGCAGAGGAATCAAGTGCTGCAGTCTGAGTTCTTGCAAGTTCACATTGGGTCAAATTTTGTTCACCATCTGCACAGTCTGCAAAGCTCAGAGGTACAGCAACACTTGGACGGTAAATAAGAAAGGTCTTGCTATGAGGGTGGTTTTCACAAGTGCAGCAGATCTAATTTTAAGGTCAGAACCCCCAGGTGTCCTTCCTCCTTGCAACGGACACAGATGCAGTTCGGAGAGAAAATATGTTGGCTGGCTCAGTGTGAAATAAACTGCCACACGCTGATGTGGGTTTCCTTTATGTGGAGTCTGTGGAACCAGTTACATCTCAGAGCAAATACAGCCACTTCTCGGTACATTGTTTATGCTCCATTTCTAGTGGTTCTCCTGCTGGTAGACATTGTTCAGCAACCAAACAGCAGGCTTAATCCATCCGGTCCAAAAGACCAGAGTTATGTTGAGGACAAATTTGGCCCCATGGGTCCATGTTGGAGCTATTGAATCTTCTGGATGTTTTATTTCTCAGTTTTTCTTTTGGCTTTTGTCTCTTTCATTTGATGAACCTCTCTTCTTCCATCTGGAATTCCACCTCCTGTGTCCAAATCTCATCTGTTTCCCTTTTCTAAACTTTAGGAAATAAAGATGAAATGTATATAAGCCTGAAATGAAATGCTGGCCCTACTGAAGGAAGCAGAAAAACTGAGGCTGATTGAATGGATTCAAACTTTTACTTTCAGTGTTTCAGGTTGAGCACTCAGGGGGTCTGGCATCCAGAAAATGCTGCTAGCATTGGAAAAATTTAACTTTTTTGACTATCTCATTTTCTTTCTAGTCCATGCCTCTTTGCAGAAGAATATAGAAGACTCTTTTTCCCCAGAGCCATGATATTTTCCTCTGTGAAACATGATAAGCAATATTCAGTAATAGTATTATATAACTCTTATATGATATATTTGTCTAAAAATCTTGAAATATATGGCACAGTTAACTGAACACTTTCAGTCCTGTTCTAGGGGAGATGGAGACTCAGGGCTGTACATTTCTTGCTCCATGCTGCATCCATTGAACTATGGTGGAAGAGCAAATTGCGAGTCCACTGCTTCAAATAAAAGTGCCCAAACACACACAACTGTAGATGAGAAGGATGTAAGCAGGTACTTGCCTGGTTTATTTAAATGCCTCTCTGCCAAGCACTGGCAAAGGCACTCTATTTCGCATCTTATGACTTGCATACTCACTCATTTTAAAATTTACTATATGCAAGTACTCAAGCATGTAAGCTTAAAATTCTCTTTCTGGGAGCGTTCATGTGAATAGGAGTCAAGTACTTGAATGTTTGCGGAAAATGAAGACAAAAGAGGCGTAAGCGAATATTTATGGAAACTGATTGTGATATGCACCCCATTCTGTTGGACTAATCAGCACAAGATTGACTTTGTTAATGTAAGGCAGCTTGTCCTGGTCCCTGTGTGGAGGCATTAACAGTGGGTTGTAGAGACGCCACTTGCTTTCCAGCTCCAGAGCGAGGACCAGGAACAATTGCTCCGAGGAGAGCAATTGCTGTCCTTTGTGCGTTCCTGGGACTGCACATTGCTACCCAGGTCTAGGTGAGAGCCGCAGGGATGGGATAGGCTCACACCCCCTGTTTAATACAATAGCTTCTTTTAAAAACAAGATCATATATTTATTTCCTCATCATACGATTGGGAAAAAAAAAAAAAAAAGAAAAAGATAAAGCAGACAAGAATACTCTCATTTATTAGGCTTAGGGAGCTCTGATGTTCAAGCTTGGTTCTTGTGGGAACTGAAGATAAGAGAAAAAGCTCCCCACTGCCAGATATAACCTCTGCAGCAGGATCTTTAGAAAAAAAAAGAAGTACATCTGAAAATGTTTTCCTTTGTACTGTTGGGTTTTTTATGTTCCTAGGGACCAGCTACATGGATGTGGGAATTATATGATAAACTTTGGATTTATGCCGTCAGTTCCTATGCCTCTTATTTTTATACTTGCTTAGATTCTGATCTCAGTGCATTGCTACTTTTCACAGTACATTTTAAAAATCCACTTAAATGCGCATGGGTTTGATATTTGTCATACCCTAAGGACTAGAATTTGGCCAAGAGACTAAATTTTAACAATTAAATAGAAGAAAGAAAATAATAAAATTATTACTACATTTTATATTGTTCTCTTGGCAAACTCTATATATTGGCTAAATAGTACTCTTCCAAAGTATGACAGGTATCTATTTGTGCCAAAATAGTCTTGAAAAGGTGTAGTCTGGTGTTGCCCAAATTACACATCAAAATGTGACCTAAAGCAAAGAGAATGGGGGAATTGGTTCGACAGTCGCTGAAGATCTCTGAAGCAGAGAGAGAGCAGACATATTGCTGTCCAAAAGAAGGGAAAAACAGTTGAAAGAATGAAAAAGGATTTATAAAAGTGTTTTCTAAATATAATTTGTTTGATTCTTAAAGATTCTTAAAGAATCAGGAGAGATTTCTCCTGGTTCTTTAAGAAATGGGTATGTTGCAGTCAAGCCAAGCACAAAAAGCAAAAATAAAACTGCTTTTCTTATATTAACAAAGTACAATAGTATTTAACTCAAACATTTTATATACACATCAGTACTGCAGTGCATTGTGTTGCAAGGAGTGCACACAAGAATTTACAGTTCAGTATATGAAAAAAAAAGTGATAATTTATATTATCACATTATGCACAACCTGTTGGAAGGCATCTGTTAACTAAGTACTAGGAAAGATAGCTTTAAGTTACTCTGTCGTGTTCTAGCTCCTGCTTTTGAGTATTATTCTAACAGATACACCTCTGTACTATGGTGAATAAGCATTAGGAACTGGCTACTGCTTCAAAAAGAGCAAGTTCAGGTCATGCAAAAGGTTGGCAGAACGTAGCCAGAAGTATGTACAAATGCAACCAGCAACACAAGGTGTCTTAAGAAAGATGGATTCCCTGTAGTCTCCTGGTGAGCCCTGGTGGGAAGCCTGGCTTGTTCTCTTGGTGATCTGGGTTTTTAAATATATGTAACGCAGTCATCTTTTCCAAGTATTTTGAGGTGTGCCTTTTGGTTCACAAAATATATACTAAATACAGATATCTTCTTGTTCTGAGTTAACCAAATATATGTACTGGGAACTGATTTTTTTTCTACTGCCTAATGCAATGTTGTAAAAGATTTCAGTTAAATCCAAGAAAATTCTCTCATAATTAATTCTGAAATATTTTGGACATATATATATATATTTTGGGAAAAGTATTTTTTTCTACAGCTCCTATCATAAACAAACAATGATGCTCACACTGCTGCTCCAGGAAAAATATATTTCACTCTCATGGGCTTTCATTGAATAAAGAGATTTTGAACTGAGCTCCTTAAAATATCAATGCTCTATATTACTCCCCAGATACAGATATAAATCTTTATAATAGTGCACTTTACAAGCAGCACTCCTGAGTCTTTTTTGATTGGTAATCACAGTGTTTCCTTATTAATACAGTAAAAAATGTAAAAGACATAAGCATTTTGCAATCTATCTGTTCTTTCTGTATGGATATACGTCAGCTTCTGCTTTAAGCAGTCCTAATGTTTCAACCTCATATTTTTTATGGGTTTATATGGGAAGGAAATCGTACCAGAAAACTGAATTCAATGACAGCCGTTCTGTGAATAAATCCAGTTATCTTTAGTATTCTGGATATAATAAAAATGTACAAAAGTTAAATTTCTGCACTTATGTTGACTGTTTTTAATGTCAGTAGGAAAATAGAGTTCCAACCAACAGCTTTTTTTCCTCAAATACTGCCTGATTTCAAGTTATGTTTTCATTAAAATAGCTTGTTTAAAACTCTAAGATACACTGTATGCTTGCTAATCCTGACACTACAGTGTCTGATCAAAATGTAGAAATATGCAGGAGTAAAAGCTAATGTACAGTTTGGATAAAACATAAAAGTCCAGATACTCCTAATATTTTTAAGCCTCATAATTTTCCCATACCCTTGTGCCATGATTTTGCTGAAACCTCTGAAGACTGAACTGTAGGACAGAGTATTCCTCTTACCCTCCGGTTACAGAGGTACTATATCTTCCTCTCACCTTGATTAATGTTATGCTTGTGTTTGGTGGGGAGCTATGAATATGTAGGCTCCCATAACTTGGCATGAATTCTAGAAAGCCCACGTCCTTCCCACTAGCAACTTGTATTTCTGGAAGAATTCAGCCACATTTGGCAGACCGTCATTCCTTACCTTCTTTTTGCATGTCTGGATAACATTTTTCGGAAATCGTCTCTTTTCTTTTGGGAAGACAGAGCAACAGGTTGGGTTTTCGTTTGGGTTTTTTTTTGGTTTTTTTTGTAGAAGATACAGAGGGAAAAAAGGGTCTTGCTTACACTGTCTATTGCATGCAGAGGTAAATGTTTTGAAACTCCAAGAATTGGGTGTCTTTAAAGTTAAGCATAATTTTGGCAGTTTCGGGTGATGATATGATTCCTGTTTCAGAACATTATTTTGGCTTTATTGCTACGTACCATTTGCCAGCTGTCATTATCTCCTAGAGTCACCTACAATGAAGACAAATGAAAAGTGCATTTGTTTCTTAGACTCTAGGCAAAGTTAAAGCCAATCCTGAATTCGCCATTGCTGTTTGCTACTGTCAGTAAGACACTTCCCCAATGCTGATGGAGCCTAAGCGTCTCTGGAAAAGGTCAGGCACTGGTCGACAAGTGCCATGCAGGTACTAAATCCACCATATTTCAGAAAGTATTTGTGAAGTAGGGTATGGTAACCCTCTGGAACATGAGTAGCAAATACAATATAGACTTCTTAAAATACACTATATGGCTTTAGGAGCATCTTCTCTGCATTTTCATAGAATATCTCCAGTTTATCCCAGCAAGATTCTTTTGAGGCAATTACATAAACCTGTATGAAATCTTTGAGGAGATGAATGGTGAAGTTAATAGCAAAGATAAAATCTGCAGTCCTGTATTTTCAGAATTCCATGAACTTACAGATACTCTACAAAGACTATGTTTGTATCTTAGAAGTGAAATTTCCAGAGTGATTCTGGGACCTTACTTGCTACTTAGTATTAGGGATAATGATAAATAGTTAATGGAGACTTAGACCCCATCTCATAGGACATTTCCTTAGAATGCCATGGAAACATGGTTTGGTCGAAGAACCTATACCGGAATACAAAAGCTGGCTGGATGACCACCTGCAGGTCATTGGGAGGAGGATTTCCTGTCAAAATGCAAAGTTCTGTTGATTAGGGTTTTTCAGGGATTTTGGGTACCTTTTGGTCTAATTCAGCTTGATATATTATGAACCTTATGGGAAATGTATACAAGAAAACAGGTTTATCAGGTGACCAAATACAGCACAAGAAACTTGGTTAGAATCAGTTTTTCAGAATTAGTTTTGGGGTAAGTGTGGATTAAAAACTAATGATAAATCATGTTGTTGTGGGAAAGACAAGCTTCATGATGGGATTTATAAACAGGAAGGCAGTTTGTAATGCACAAGTAATTCTTGTTCTCTGGTCAGGAGTAGTAAAACTTAGCTGAATTGCTAGGTTCATTTTGTGAACCAGTAAGAGCTGGAGCACATAGAAATGGTTCAGAGAACGGGTGTGAAAATGATGAAAGACCTGGTAAGTGTCTTCCATGAAGTACTGCAATATCATTCACAGAGTTTAGTGACAATACATAGCTGGAGAGAAGCTAAGGCACTGAGGTGCAGGAGTCTGTATTGGAAATTCACACCTGCAATACTGTTTGCTGTTTAGAGCAGTCCTGTGCAGAAGCAGCTCTTCCTAGCCAACCCTGAACTGGCCATGCAGTCCAAAGAGGATAATAAATGCGTAATCCTAAGGCTTCCTAAAGTACAACGCAACCCTGAACTGGCCATGCAGTCCAAAGAGGATAAATGTGTAATCCTAAGGCTTCCTAAAGTACAACACAGATCTTCTGATTAATAGACATAAATCTTATACTTTCTTGTGTATCATTATTATTAAGGATTATTTATAGAGTTCCTTGGGTGGCTCTGGCAGTCTATAGATATAAATTAAGATATTTCTTCTGGCTCTATTTCACTGCAACACAATCAACAAAGCTACAGGGGTAGCTGGGGTTTTTAGAAAATATGATGTCTGCTTAGCCAAAGTAATGCTTATTCCAAGTGCCTCAGTGTGGCAATAGCCCTGAAAGGACTCTCAGCGAAGTGCATCTGGGTAATGCTAGAAAGGGGCTGTACTTGAGACTAACAATGGTAAAATAAGTGACACATTAATTGACTGGGATGGAGTGCAACACAGCAGAACCTAATAGGAAAACTGGGAGGCTAAAGTGCTGCAGAAGTCTTGAAAATAGGTTGGACCATAGAACTGATCTACTTCTCCTTTTGCCTAAGGTGGAAGAAGTGTATCTAGACCATTCAAAATTACGTCTAATTTATTCTTAAAAACCTCCCTTCCTTGCTGAAGGTTCCACATAGTTCCCAGTTTCTGGAGCTGGAAAACTTTTCTTATACATATATATTTATAAACACGCATGAATTCTCTGCCAGAAAATAAGCCAATTGCCAACAAGTTCTTCTTATGCCTTTAGTGGCTCCTTCATTACCACACCAGAGTGTGATAGTTAGAGTTTATCATAGGATTCTTTCTTACTTAACTATTCCTGTTATATCCCATTTTCTAAACATTTTGCTGTTCCTGCTGCTCTTCTCTTCAGTCTCTTGAAATTGTCTACATCTTTCGTGAAGTATGACACTGCGAGCTGACACAGAAGCACCGCTGAGCTTGCTAGCAATGAGGAGAGTGAGACAATTTCTTC
The DNA here is from genome assembly GCF_001431845.1 of Calidris pugnax. Classification (NCBI taxonomy): domain Eukaryota; kingdom Metazoa; phylum Chordata; class Aves; order Charadriiformes; family Scolopacidae; genus Calidris; species Calidris pugnax. The sequence goes on along the minus strand of NW_015090803.1, from coordinate 7,709,816 downwards.
CCATGTCTTACACAGGATGCTCTGCTTAACACATGTCAGAATGAGATCTGTCTTTCTGTTTTTTTTTGTAAAAGCGTTACACCATTGGCTGAGAGTTAGTTACTCTGCCATCTTCTACGACACCAGGCCCCTTGTCTCTGCTACTAGCTCCTGAACTAATTAAGCACCACTGTACTAGTGCCTTTGATTTCTTTTCTCTACAGATCCAGTACTTTCTACCTGTCTGTACTGAATTTTGTTTTGTTGACTTAGGAGCTGTATTAATACAGCTAGGGAAGGATCTCGGGCTGTACCAGAATAAGCAAAGTGCTGGTATTTCACAGATATTGTGTGTTACCAGCTAATCAGCTGGGAGTAGCACCATCTCCTGATGGTGGACATGACCCATTCTTGCAACAGCGGGTCGTGTCAAGGACTGAAGTCTCTCTCTGTGCTTTGCTGGGTTTTTCCCTGAATTTTCTGGGTACTGTAGCAGCTGTGACACGAGACACAGGGCTGTCTCAGGAACTAGGGTGAAAGCTGGTGTAAGCATGTATCATGACAGATAATGGTGAACCCAGGCAGAGCTGAAGATCAGAATGGGCCCCTGTACCTGTTACTTTGCATGAAAAAAGGAGCAAATCCTAAGGCTTTCTTCCAAAGGACTGGGACCATTGCATTCCCCAGATAAAAGCAGAAATATTCCACTGTTTAGTCACATTTAGTCTAGGTTTTCATAAATCCCTGATCCTGGGTATCTTTACAAATTACATTGTATGGAGAACTAAGCTGCCCTTGAATATTAATAACCCAGCCTAGCCAGACCAATTCTGTATTAAGGTCATGTCACTCACTGCCTGCCTGGTGATGTCAGGGCAGTTCCAACAGTCTTGAAAGCACCACACAGTTTAAGACCCTGGTTGCTAATTAAAACTTTTGGTTCTATTGATGCACATGTTTGGGAATGACTAGGAGTTGTGTAAAATGCTGGGCTTTTGTCTATAACAGGAATATCAGTGGAAACTCGTAGGTGCCAAAGGCTTTGCATGTTCTGCCCCCAGCTTTGGAGCATGGTGCCAGCTGAGACTCAGAATGTTAATTCCATAAATGCCTTCAAGTCAAGACTACAGGCATGTTTGTTTAATCTGGCTTTTCCTGAACAATAGCTCTGTCTCTGGGTGCATTTTCTGAAGTGCTCTGAGATTTTTTTTTTGTGGTGGTGTTTTGTTTTTTTTTAACATGAAGAGCACCACATACGTAAATGTATAAAACGTACGATGTATTTTTAATGTGCAGTGATACATTTGTCTTCATCACCCTATGCAAAAAAGGAAACTTGCATTCATTTGATTCTAAGAACTCGAAAGATTTTTTTTTTTAATACTAGCAATGAAGTTAAAAAAAAATCAGCTCCTTCTAAACTTGTATATTACATAAATAATGAACATTAATGCAGTTTCAAAAATGGTAGCAATCATTTCTCAAATGTATTGTTATTTTAATACCCACAAGAGATTACTTTGATTTTCTGAATAATATCTAGGTTTACAGTGGGAACTGCACAGCCTATGTGAATAATGTGAGACCTAATTATGTTATACTCTGGAATGAATATGTGCTTTTAAAAGCAAGTTATTGATGCCACCCGAATGAAATCACCTTACCTAAATTCTTGATGCAAACTTGGACACACCAAGTTTGGTTGGAAGAAAAACCAAACCCTTCCAAGCAAGCCTGACATATTGTTGTTGTTTATCTTGCTTTCACCTTCACCTTCAACCCTCCCCCTTCTCTCCTGCCTGCCTTCACCTGAATGCCTTTGCTCATTTGCAAATCTCAATTGAACACTTTTTTTTTTTAATTTGCAAGAAGAAATGCAAATTGCTAAAATGCAAATGCTGGTAGTGACAAGAAGCTATATTCGAAAATATGATATAGGACTTTGATATAGAACCAATTGTGTCTGTGGGTATGACAAATGATACTCATACAGTTAAAGTGTTGTATTTATTTCACTGCAACTCTCCATGTGGACTCTCTTAATCAGAAGTTAACACTTTTCTTTTTTTCCAGTTTAGGTAAACTGCTTTCAAAGAAACAGAACCTAAAATGTATAAAACCACTCATTTTACTCACATGCGCGCACACACACATCCTTATGGAGGAAAAGAGGGGTTATATTGTCCAAATACAGTGGTTTAAATTCCCACACTACTATCTATTGTTGTAATTTCTGATATAGGCAAGCTCTTACACTCCATATGGCTTCCATATGCACAAACCCATGGTTACTGAAGATGGATGAAAGCCATATTGTTTTTTAATGCATGTGTTGAGGAAAAAAAGCTATCACTAACCTGTGAACTGATTATACCTGGTATACATAAAGTGAGGTTCTTAAAGCATAACTGTAGTTGCATAAAACTATGCCTACAGCAGAAACTTCTGCGAGGATACAAAGGGCAATAAAATGCATGATATGTTTTTTTGAAAGAAGTGTCTATTACTGGCAAAAGTGTAGCTTATAAAGATATTTATTCTGGAAAGGAAATGTTTTTGCTGATGCAGCTTTTTTTTATGAAAGGAGATGGCAAAAGCTGTGCTAGAAGCAGTGTCCTTTTGCTGGTACAGTGGCAGCCACAGCAGGATGGGTTGCTGATAGAGCTCCACTGAACAAACACTTTCTAGTGTAGACCAGGCCTCGGGGTCCATTTCAAAAGGTATTATGTAAATGGGATGTTAAAACCGTCGTGACAGCAGAGAAACAAAGACTGTTCCTTGAGGGGGAAGGAATATACAAAACTGTCTGGGGACAGTCCAAGAGTTTGGAGCCCGTTGTCCTCCTCTGCGAGGATCCGGATGAAAGAGGAAGCAGGTAAAATTGGCTTCAGTAAGCCTCAGCAGGGCTACGAACCCCTCTGAGCTGAGGTGGTGGATAAAGTCCAGGGGCATCAGGGAGATTTGATAGCATGGATGGCTCATGTCACAGAGTTCAAGCCCTGCTTTAGATCCCCGGTTGGTTTTACTGGGATTTTGGTGTGAAGCGGAAAGCTTGACCCAAGCACCAGAGGCAACGTTCACAAAACACCCAGACATTTCATAGTCCGTTTCCCATGGTTCTGGACCTGCCACCCTGGAGAAGACATATGCAAAGATCTGCTGGGAAGCAGCTTGTCTTCAGTTGCTCATATCTTTACAGGGCTATGGTCAAAATTTCGAAGCAAAACAAAGAGCAAAGCTGTAGGTGATCTTTGGTAGAGCAGTCAATAGACTTTGCTTCTCTTGTCTCCCCCTGACCCTGTACACCCCTAGACACTGGCTGGATCCCGAATCAAAGGCTGTGCTGGGCACGTTGGTGTCAGCATGCAGTACAACCCCGATCCAACAGAAGTGCTCTTGATCTGTCAGCAACATGAAAGAAACATTACACCCCAGTGGCAGCAAGCAGGGGAAAAAACAAATAAAATGTTATTATAATATTTCCTGTGAAGGAAGTTGGGATAATATTATGGCTGGTAGCTGACCAGCTGCTTTCATTTAATATTTTTCTAATTTTAGTCAGTGTTGGTCAAACAAACACAGCTTTTAAGGGATTTCCTTCAGTGTTAACAGACTGTCGTGTAGTTAGTTGAACAGAAGCTTTGCAGTGTGAGGTATGATCAAGAAATGTGCCCTTTATAAAAGCAGTGCCGCGTTGGTACAATTAGCCGTTCTTGAGGGGGCCAAATTTTCAAAACCTGGGATCTAGATTGCTCTTTTCATTGGCTGTATGCTGCTGCAATTGCACACCACTGGGGGACTGGATTTGGACGGAATAAGACCTGCTTACAGTGGTGGAAACCAGCAAGGGAAATGGAGAAATTCAGTATTATGGCTCTGCTGAAGCCAGGGCGCCGGCCGGGGTAGCTCAGCCCCTGGAAACAGCGGCTGTAGCTGGAGGTGCGAATGCGCTGCCTCGCACCTGCGAAGAGGAAGTCTGGGACTCAGCCCCTCTAAAATTATTCCTGGGCACAGAATGGACTATTATAGTGGAGTTGTGAAAGAACTCTTTTTAGGGCAAAAAATAAAATTTGCTGGCTGGCTGGTAGCAGAGAGCCATAGACAGTCTGCCACTGTGTACTCAGTGCCCAATGTGCTGCTTATTCTAAGTTGAGCTGCTAAATTGCTTAGTGTTAATAATTTGTTGTTTGTTGCAGTGGTGGAGCTGCCTGCCTGCTTGTGTTATAGTGGCTGGTTAACTGCTCCCTTCCCGAGGGCTGCTGCCCTCCATCCTCACCCTGACCCTCCTTTTGCTGCCAGGTTGCAAGACTTTTGCCTCGCACATCTTTCGCTTTGCAAGAGTTTTTCAGGATGTGTCAAACCCCCGCATGAGTCAGAGAGCTGGCTTAGGCTTGAGATCCCTAAAATCCATGACATTGGGATTCAGAGCCACACACTCCTCTAACGTTCATAACCAAAATGTCATGGCAATGTGGCTCCTGCATTCAGCAGAATTATGGTTTGCTACAGATGTTTATGAGTATATGGGCGCAGTTAGAAAGTTTGCTGCCCAGTCTCCATTCTGCACGGAGGGATTTGAAGAAAAACCCAGGCACCAGACCCATTTTAGAATCTGTAAAAGCTGTTTTGGGGTTATTCAGGACTCCTGACTAAGCTCACCCTAATGTTAACAAATTGTGTAATGCCATCAATGTTATGTGTTAAAGAGAGAGGGAACAGCTAGAAACATATGTCGTCTTGTTTCTGTTTCATACAGTACTATTACGATCAGAAAAGCAACTCTCTGTCATCTTAGTTTTCTGATATTTATGCTCCATCATATGTCCATAACATACTGGTTCAGTTGAGAATTTAAGTGATATTTTCATTTTGCTTAATAGTTAGTAATGGAAACATAGTCTGGCATCTCAAAATCAAACTGTAAAAGTCCCAAACCTTTTCTGAAGACTTGAGTGGTGAAAATACAGCTGTCTGAAACCTCTGAGACAACCAGCATGCTTGAAAATAGTGTAAAGAAAGAAAAGGAAGGCAAACTGATGAATTGTCAGAAGCAAGGACTTGGAAGAAGATCATCTTTCTGTTTACAAATGTCCATGTTAGAATGACAGAATGAGTATATCCAAAGGAGGCCAGGTGAGGCAATCTTAATGAAGACATTGTGAGGCTGGCAATGTCCGTCTTGTTCCCACCACTTTGTTAAAGTCAAAGAGTTTCTAAAATTTGTAGCCAAGGGCTGAATTCGGTCCTGTTGAACTGTGTTTAGTATTGAAAAGTTTTATAAGGCTATTCTTCAGCAAAACAACCTAGTGACATGAAAAAAGAACAGAATTTGGAAATGACAGCAAATGACTTTGCTCTTTAGAATATGTTCCCAAAGTTTTGTTCTTCCTTTACTCCTTTGCTAGTATTGCAACCAAGGCTATCCATAAGTACCAGTGGATGCAGAGAAAGAGAACATAATTGTGCATTAGTGACTACTGCAAAGCAAACATGAAAGAGGGGACATGTCATGGGGGACATTTGCCATTAACCCAAATATGAGGAGCATATGTTCCTTCTGGTAGCCAAGACCAAGATTATAATCACAGTGTCAAGAGTACAGACCACAACATCTTTTTCGCTGATGTTGTTCTGATGACACTTTAATTTGGTGTTCAGTCTCTGAGCACTAACTATAGACCCTGCCCTGATGCCACCTAAGCGTGCAGGGTGTGTCACGTTTTTCTACCCACCACCAGCTTTCCGCATACTTTGAAAATGGCAGGCCTCACCCCATCGAGGCTTGTTGTTAATTTTTCATCGTCAATTAAAGGAACCACACACTTGCCATATTAAAGTTTAAAATTGTGTTTATTGAGACATATGGGTATTTACTATGTGCAAATGTTATGTTTACTTTGTGATGTTTTCATATGTGCATATTTGTGTTAGTGATAATATTATTATGGTAATTTCTACATAAATGTGTATAGTATGTTTTTTGAGTGTCTCTGGAAGTAATTATTAGTTGTCTTGTTGCTAATCACTTTGGGAATGTAAAATATTGAATTGTGTGCTTAATGGTTCACATGCCTGTTGATTTCATATACCTTTTTTTTGGCAAGGTTTGAGGCAATTTTAAGTCTGAATTGAGACAACCTAGGCAAAGCTGTCTGTAACTTCTCCTGGCAAGCCACATTTGGTTCAGTTTATTGAGAACATTTATGAAAAGACATCTGAAGAGAATCATTCTCAAACTCTTGAAGAAAAACATTTTGCAGGCTGGCAGGAGGGAACATTGCATTTTCTAGAAGAGAAGACAGAGGCTGACCTACAAATATAAGGAGATGATCGGAAAACAAAAACAGCCAGGAAGCTTTATATTCACAGATACTTTTATTCTTAGTGTGCTATTCAATTAAGCATTCTCTGAGAAGGTATTGCATTGCTTTCTTATTTTTTCGCCTTAAAAAGCTGTTTTCTTGAAATGATACCAGGGAATTCCTTGGCCATCAAAATAATCCACTTATTACTGCTCATGACCTTGGTCTGACTTGATGTGAGGTGGCAAAGTTAGAAGAAGACCAAGCACTGTCCCTGAAGTGAACAAGAGGTTTGATTCTCACTTAAGCAAGGCTCTGATTTTGTATCAGGAAGCCACAAAGACAAAGTGGTATTTAGACTTCCCATCACCTGATATAGGTTGATTCCCAGGCTTTTTCCCAAAGTTTGTGACAGTGTTATAAACTGGTCAATACTTCACATACGTGCAATTCTTAGCAACAACTATGATTTCAAATGAGGACATAGGGGATGAAAAAAAAGAGGAAAGTGACGTTAACTACTGGTGTCATTCTTGTTATGCTAGCTGAATTACTTTAGGATGAATTGGGCTCACTGTTGAGAATGAAATTCTGTAATATGTTTGTGTACTTGTCAGTGCAGTGGAATACACTCGAATGCTCTTTTGCAATGACCCACTACATCAGAGCATTCTCATCACAACAGCAGCCGGTAGGCTTTATGTCAGATGATTTATAAGGCAAGTACCCTACTTTAATGATTGCGATTATCATGATTTATCAGATGCTTTTTAGCATCCTGACAAAGAAAAAAAACTTTTTGAAATTAGGGACATATCACCTTAAACACTATACAAATTATTTGTCTTTTTGGATGTCACTCAAGTCTCAGTCATGTAGGCAATGCTTTGCAAAAAAAGAGGATCAGTGTGAAAACTACATCAGAAAGGAAGAGAATGAGAAATCTATTTATTACATTACTAATTCTTTTTGTTTTGAACACGATACGGATCTTATAAAGGCAAGTCTTACATTTCTGTGAATTTAGCAGATGGAAGAAGGATGTATGAAGAACTCCAAGTCAACCGAAAGAATAATTTACATGCAATCTTTACCTCTGAAAACACAAGGATTCCCCGGCAATAAGTCAAGAATATTTTAAAAACCCATTCTGGATGGTATAAAGTTGTATTTTTTGCAGTTATCAGGGAGGGGGATTTTCTCAGTATGTTATCATTGCTGCAAAGAAGGGGGTACAGTATGGTTTATGGGCTTAAATGTATCAGTTTTTATCATGAGCATTGAGTCTTCTAAGCGGGTGAGTCCTTTAAAGCACAGCAGGCTGCGTCACAGCACTGTGGGGCTATAAAGACAGGCCAGTAGCTCCAAATGTTTCAAACCGTTTCAAAATTTATTAGGGCTGAATGCTCCTGAGAACCTCATATTTTTGTACTTTCACTCTTGCTTAGGTGTTTAATGGCTGCCTGGAGACAGATAACCTCTGTGGTTATCTGGTTAGCTCTTAACACCTAATTATCACTTCACTGAAGGCTTTGGGCTGGGTGATTGAGAATCAGTATGTTTAAAAGACTCCAAACAAAGGATTTTATTATTTTTTTAAAGCAATTAAGTGAATTATTCCCCTAATAGGAATCTCCTCAGTAGATATGGGAGGAAAACTAAGGAAAGGTCCAGTGCTTTGTGGGAAAAGGCTGGTTAAACTAGGCAAGGGATAAAAAAAATCTGCTCTGATTTTTCCTATACATTTTATAGCCTTTAATCATCCAATATAACGTAGTAAGGAAGAGTATGGACTAAGTAAGAAGATTCCTCCTTGGCAATAAGCAGTACTAGTTAAAGAACTAAGCAAGACACTTTCTTTTATAGCACTTCAAAGGAATAGATAAGTGTAAATACATCTTATTTTTTAGGGTAGGAAGTGGAATGCTTGTGCTCTAATTTCTGGTCATTCGCACCTTTACATTTGGTTCTTGAGGGAGCAGATCCAAGAAAAGTCACCTGCTCCTGGGAAGAAGTTCCTTTAGGGAACACTCTGGCAAATATCTTGGTGTGAAACCTGACCTTGCAGGATCATATCCTCTTCTCCTCGCCCTCACAACCTGCCTCCTCTTAGCACATTTCAAAAGTCTTTGCAAAACTTACAGTGGACACAAAATAGTTCGTTGCTTTCACGTGGTTTGTAGTTCTTGACTACATATAGCATTCACATAAAGCCTGCTGTGGCTCTAAAGCCATTGCTGGTGCTGAAGATGAAGGAAAAGAGAAAGGAAAAGTGTAGGATGCAGGGCAATCACTGGAGGAGGAGTCCTGGTTAAATCTGGTGACTGGTGAGCAAGATAGGTTAGGATCTGCCTTTAAGAAGCCTCAGGCTGCTAGCTGTATGGTGGCATTTGGCTCTTACAAAGACTGAAATATTTTTGTGTCCTTTGCCTCTCCTGTGTTTATCCAGACTGGTGAATGTAGCTTTTTGCATCTCCTAGTTACTATCACTACTTTGTTCAAAAGGCAGAAACCCAGAAAGAGGTGCTGAGAAACAAACTAGGCAACATGAGACAGCCATGAATGTGTATTCTGTATAACTACTATACCCTTCCATCTCATTCACTGACTTGCTCAATCGCTCACTCTTTTTATCAAGTGGCACATCATGACCTTTAAGATTTTAAGTCATGTCTTCCAGGCTTCTCCTGTCCCTGTCCCTCTTCATGAGGACTTTGCTGATCCTGCATGCGGCTAAAACTATAACTTCTCTAATGAATGTTTTATTTATGGGTGTGCGCTGAGCTGGTGAGGGGGAACACTTGTGTACAATTGTGTGTGTGTGCACTGCCATGGAAAAGTAAACAAAGCTGATAATTTCTAGAACTATGCAGGGAATGTCAAGGGCACAAATTTCAGCATGTTTCATGAAATTCATGTAGGGACAGGCATTCTGAATCAGATTGTACTGTTTCCTCTAGTGCCTTATCTGTTTGTGGGTAAAAGAAACTCTAGTAAGTATAAAACAATCAGCTCAAATAGAAAAAAATGTTTTCCTACTGCCAATTTTTAGAAGTTGTTTTTTGTAATTCCTAGAATTATGTATGGAAGTGAAAAGTCTTCTTACTTTAGGAAATATGTTATTCTACATTAAATTTTCACTAAAATATCTTGTGACAATGAGTTCCACAGAGTAACAGACCCTTTTGCATTTCTGTGTTGCACTAACTGAAAGTACAAAATCGGTAACATGACCACAGATCTCATTCCAGAACTATAGAACTATAAATACAGAGGTCTGTTGAATTTCCTAATGCTTGAAGCCAATGTACCCAAGAAGAAAGTTTGTTTATTTTTGTGTATTTGGGGAAGAGGCTTCCTTGGTACTGATATGTAGCCCCACTCAGAACTTCCCTCCTGATTCAATTCTGTTTTTAAGTCATTGGACCAGGAGAAATGAGGCTGAAATGTACCACAACGGTTTCTACATGGCAAACATACAAATGCTAGTGGCATCTCCTGCTCCAAGAGTATGATGGGTCTCCACAGACACAAATAATCTGAGCGACAGGAGCAGATGACCCGGGACTGCAGTACTCACAGTGCAACATTGCATTCAGTGCAATTCTGGAGATGACTAGAAAAGAAAGAAAATACATGTCCAGGCTTAGTTTGAGAATATCCCAAGTTCCTTATGAAATAAGGAAGAGATCCTAGGGAAAAAGCAGAAGGAGCATTCAGTAAAAGAGTATTTACTTTGATTCTAATTTATAGGAGGAAGTGTATAACTGGTGTGCAAAAGGCTATAGTATGTTTTGGTATAGCAAAGGTTACGAATGCACACCTTAAATGGAGATGTTAAGATTTTAATTAAATTTATGTATGGTTTTCTCCTGCAACTAAGTATTTATTTTGCAAGGAAATTCCATTTTTTTAAAATGGAAATGTCCTTCAGTGTTTATGCCTTTCCTGCAAGCATTTTCTGAGAGGTGGTCCTTTGAGAGAATATATGGATCTGTTGGCTCCAAGTATCAGTTTTTTTACTGTCTAGTGTCACAAATTGAATAATCAGGGATGGGAACAAAACTTACTCTGATTGCATTGTTGCACTAGTCAGAACCATGTGCTTGGTGATATATGCTACCTGCCGACACCAAAAGGGAAAAAGTTCCATGTGGGGAGTCATATGCTTTTCACCACCCGCTGGAACTCAGCAGCTCGATTGAGAGTCAGGGTCACTTTTCACACCTTATTCATGAAGCCTGCTCCTGAAACGCCTCTTATAGAAAAATGTCCTGGACTCTCAGGAATGAACTACGGGAACAGAATTTATAAGTAGGAAGTTCAAAACTTATATGGAAGAAAAATCCTAAGAGGCTAAACTGCTGGCCTTATGCCAGTTATTCAGCAAAACGATTAATGCAAAGAACACATGCTAAGTTGGAGCCAGACAATACTGAGACAGTTTTCTGGGCAAATCACAGTAAACTTGTGTTCTGAGAACTTTGTGATAGTCTAATTCTTACCATGGTAAAGTAAAAAGTTTTGAAGGAACTGGAAATGTCTTAATCTCACAGTGGTATATTTAAAGGTGGTGAACAGCTGATATTCTTCCATGTATTTATTAGTGTTCCCAGAAAGTTAAATGAGCAAATAACAAAAGCTGAGCTTATTTTGAACTTGGCAGGGGTCTAGATTTCTATCTTCTAATGTGACAATAAAATGATAGATGATTTTGTGCAAGCAAAAAAAATGAAAACTTACCTGCTATTGTATTAACCGTAGCTAACAGAAGAACTGAAAGGAGTAACATCTAATTTACTCTTTACTTCAACTATTAAAGCATAGCTAATTATTTATAGGTTCAGAGAGAAGTATCTGGAGCTTAGTGAACAGTCCAATGTCTTAAGGAGCTGCAAGAGTAGACAAGAGGTTCTTTTGCCCAGTGAGTTTGTTTTTTTTAATTTGTAAAAGTAAACTGTAAATCTAAAGCCTCAGCAGACTTCTTGTTGTTTTCTAAAGCAGCTATTGTTCTGACAGGCTCTTCATTTTCCCTTTATTCTTTTTCTTTCAGTAGACCTATGCACCAGAAACTGAAATGCAATGAGAGTTTTGTCAAATCTACATCAAAATAAAGTTCCAAAGCAGTATTTAACAGGAAATGGAAAGAAAGCAATCTACTTTGCCACACTAGCTTGATGCTTAGTTGTCATATTTCCCACATTTATGACTTCTCTCTTTGATCACTCTAATAACAATTCCTTAGACTATTAAAACTGGAAGGCAGAAACATGTTATTGGAAAAATCTACTTTTCACCATTTATGCCGTCTGTTTAATTTCTATGATCTGCTCGCTTTGGACCCTGAGAAGAGGCTAATCTTACCACTCTCTAACCCCAGTGTTAGGGCAGTGTAAACTTGTTGATACTCATTCATGAAGAGGTTAGTGATGTGTGATTGAGAGGCTTTGACAAAACCTTTTTTGGGCCAAGTGCCTTTGGTGATGTGGGGTAGGTGTAGATCATTGGATTTTTCTGGGGAAAATGTAGGGAGCAGGTAAGACTGGTGCAACACAGACATATTTACCTCTTGCTTTATTTCTAGTTTCGCTCTCTACTTCTCTTTCAGAACAAAAACCCTCCTGCATGTGAGGTTCCCCTAAAGTGATGTGCTTAAATTAGTTTTCAATCTGACCTGGAAGTAGAGTACTGGTCCTTTTGATTTTTGTTCTCTGTAGTACTTCAGAACACTTCCAGGTGATCAGATAACCACTGTTGTTTGTATTCCTCTTTTAACGAATTTTATCCAATGGTAAATGTTAAAGCAAACCTACAAAGGTGAGAATATTACTTCCTACCCCACAAGAGTCTGAATTATCCGATCAGTGTCACAAATATAACAAGGATCATGGGAATTACTTGGAAATGTTTGTCTTTCCACCTCTCTGTCAACACCCTTGGAGTTATTTGCACTGGGTACTTTACGTAGTGCTCTTTTTTGGCTGCTGTTTGATATCATTCACAAAGCAATCTGTGTTTTAAAATGGAGAGTATTAAATTCTCCGAGTTGCTAATACCTTTGAAGCAAGCTCCACTCATTTTCTTTGTTTGCTTTTTATGGAATCAATGGGCTGAAGTTCAGGGCTTATAAAGATGGGGGACTGGCAATGGTGGCTAAAGCCAGCTACTCTGTGAGCCATTAGCGAGTAAGCTCCTCTGTGCAGCATTGCCAATGCAATACAGCCTAACTGGCAGCTCCTTTGCTATTTGTTCCTAGGCTGCTCCTCAGCAGAGGATGCCAATGTGCTTGTTTTTATGACATGGGCAAGTGGAAAGCAAGATGAAGCCACCATGGTTATTTCCATTAAGGATGTAAGGCAAGGTCTGAACCTAGGTATTCAGGGTTGAATGCTAGTGTGGTGACCTGCTAGGGAAGGGAACCTGTTGTAGAAGACATTTTCTGCACTAGAGCTGATATTTTTTTTTCCATATTCTAAAAGTTTATCATTTCAGAATCATTGATACCAGGTCCTGAGGGCATGTTTTGGCTACTGTAGCTGACTAGATGAAGTATGGTTCCCTTATTAACTTGTCAAAGTACGATGCAGCTGCATCGTTTGCTCACCCATTTGCTTAACTTAAATAAAGGTTGGTGGTTAGGCTTCTGTTGCATTGTGCTCTCCTGCTAATTATCAGTGTATTTGTTTTAGAGACAATTAGCCACCTGGTTCATTCTCCCATTGAAGTCAGGTCATCATGAGTTACATCTGCTTTCAGGACTCTTCAAGTCCAAGACATAATAAAAAGATGATGGCTATGATTATAAAAAGCATGCAGGGTTGGGCATAAGTTGTATAGCATATTTAATTCCCAAGGAGGATTGGGTTACAAAGCTCTTGCAGGGGCTTCCTTCAGCATGTCACAGAAGATGGATGTGAATAGAAAACAGTTTGCAATGCCAGAAGTCCTTTAGTCCATGAATGGTGAAGAGTGTTTGCAAAGGTAGATTGGTAAAAACTAGGCAAACTGAGACATGATACTTCCCTTTGGCACTGCAATGATACAACAAAAAAGTGACAAGTAAGCACGTCTCTGTGCATGTTGCATTTGCATAAAAATAAAAGTTGTTCAGACCTGTGGGTGTTTCTTTTTTAAAAATGTGCAATATAATGTGGCATAAGATTATGTGTGATGCACATTTACTTTTATAATCCCATATGTTCCAGTAAAACTCTGTATTTTGAAGTAAGATTTTATTACAGTAGAACCTCATTAATTCTCACTAATGACTGGGAGACCCTTTGCAAATTACTGAATTTTGTATACAATCGAATGCCATTAAATGCATTGTGTTGCTAGATGTTCTTCTACATCCTGGGGAGGATGAGCTGCAGAGAACCCTGCCGTTCCTGCCTCAGTTATATTCACTCTGGGGAGGAGGGAACAAAGTCATTGTGATGGGTTTGGCTCCAGGTGTTTGCTGAAGATGTTCAGGTGGGGCTAGCTCTGGAGAGGGTGGAGTCCTGTAAGGAAGGAGAAAACAGATGGGAACCTGACAGTGAGTAGCATAATTTACTGTTTCATCCTATCTGGCTTGGGGTCACAGAGGGGTAACAGTCTGATTTTTCTGGGGGACATAGGTATCACTAGCCTCATCTAATGGCTCCTAGATGTCAATAGGGCTTAATAGACTTAAATAGGGGCAAGAGCTGATCTTCCAGTAAAGAGTGTGCCACAGCTCTTCCTGAGGAGCTGCATCAGCACACGTAAACAGAGTCAATAGCATTTAGATTTACTGAGGTACACTACAGATGTGTGCATCCAGTGAAGTGAGACTTAGAGAGTTCAGAGGAACTTTTTGCATGTGTAAATGCACTCCTGGAGATATCTAGTGGATAAGTGCTCATCGGTTAGTATGAAATGATAGAATATTGGCTCGCATTGCTTTCACTTCCTGTATTATGAAGCAAGAATAGAAACTCAACAATTCAGATGATAGAATCTAGATCCTCATTATAAGCTTGTTTTTCAACCTGATCTGATTAACTATGCCTCAAAGAAATGAGTCCTCCTGAATCACTCCCTGTCACTGCCAGGATAGAGATTTTTTCAGACATGCTATAATTGAAAGCAAACCCCCTTAATTCTGTTTACAATGGCTTGACCTGAAGAGGCTAGAAGGAGGAGTCTGATGAGCTAGGGCGCTCAGATGGTGCATGCAGAGGGATGCAAACTTGAGTTTGTAGATGGGTGCATGGGCAAAACTAGTGGGAATGCCTAGGAAAGGGAATGTAACGTTTGGGAGACCAGGTGAACCCCTGAGCAAGCAATACATGGTCACGGGAGGAGTGGAAGTCACTCAGAGATACAAAGAAGATTGGAGCAAGGAGAAGGATGGGCAGCAATATCACAGTGCACCTATGGAGAGAATGGAAAGGCAGAGGGAGATGGGAGGCATGAAGGTGAATAGCTATGAAAAGGGAAGACAGGCATGGATGTGGGCATATGTGAGAGGGGTGCATGGTGTGACCAGATTAGGGGAGAGGAATGAAGAGTGCTGGCGTAGGCAGGAGAGAAATAGAAGTGAGAGGAAGAGAAGGAAGATGATATGGCAATGGGGAACTGGAGCATTCTCCTAACTGTTCATTCACAGGGTTTTTAGCACTTGTCACACTTTGAAGATATCTATTTTATAGCCAAAGTGTAATTTATAGTAGGGGAGGGAAGATTGTTAGCTGGTTTCCATTCAAACACTACTTTCAGCCTAACTCTTTCCAGCCAATCGTTTTGTTAACAGTGCTCAGACATCAAAGTGTCCGCCTGTGCAAATCTATTACATCCATAAAAAGCCAAGTGTTTGGAAACATGAGAATTGCAAAGAAAATGAAAAAGCCTATTGTTGTCTAACATCTGAATCTTCTGTCCTGAGCAGAAGAGGAACCGCTGGCTACAGCTGCTCCCTAATATTTTCAGGGAGTAAAGGCCTCTACAGCCATGTGTGCTTGGACCTGGTAGCCCATCCTTTCCTTACTTTGTTTTCCTCATTATGTTTGATTTTTTTTTACCCATTTACACAGAACTTGCATGGGAATCCTCTTTCTGGTGCTCAGTGGCGGTATATGAACAAACCATACATACAGTCATATGGCTTCTTTTCAAGCCTGAAATGCCTTTTTCAGGCCACAGGGAAATTACTGTCTATGTGATGGCTTCCATACAAGTCAGTAGGAGAAGAGTGAATGGGAGACCCTGTGGGAGCAGGATGGCAGTGTGGAGGAGCTAGATGAAAGGCACTGGATTGCCCTAATTTCCTGGCACGTAAGAAGGTAATTCACTTTGATAGCACATCACCACTGGTGGCTTTCCAACAGACGGAAAAGACTTGCTAGTTGAGGAAGTAAGTAATGTCACATGAAACATACATAATTTGCACAGAGAGAAAATGTAAGACCACTAAGGTTATTGTTTTGCTAACAATGATTCATGACAATGACACTTTGGAGAGTGCGGGTCTGGGGTAGAAGCTGCGAATAAAATGTATTTCTGCTGCAGGGATCTGTTCTTATATCTGCTTTCTTGCAGACTTTTAGGAAGCTGTTGCAAACTTAATCCTGTTTAGCAATTATGATTTACTTCAATTGGCTCCACTCTTCATACTGTTTAAACTTAGATTTAAAGAATAATATCCACCTTGTTGCTTAACATAAACCCTGTTAAAATAACACACATTTAAAATGGCATTTTTGGCATTAAGGAACAATCAAAGGGGAAGACAAAGCTTACTATACCATTAATATATATATATATTTCTCAGGGAAAAAAAGTGAGATCTTTTAATGAAGACATCAAAGAATACATCTTTCTTAGCTGAAAAGAAGAATGTCTCCTGACAAAAGCCAATTAAGGAGTGAATACATTTTGTTTATTTAGACTTGAAAAATGTATATTCTTGTAAAATGAAAAAAAACCCCCAACCATCCAACCCAGTGTTCTTTTAAGGCTATGAAGTAGCTAAGGAAACATAAAGATGTATGACGCATGGAAGCTTGATACTGCATGAAAGAAACATAAAAACTGTGATTTTGCTGTTACCTAAGGCACGATATTGAAATATGTGTTCTGGGAGGGATTTTTCTCAGCTTGCCTAAAGATTCTGGAACAAATTCTGCTCCTATTTACACCTCTGTAAATCTGGATTTACTAAATGACAGGTGGTAGCATTATTCCAAGTGCGTGCAATTCTAACTGAGATTGGGACTTTGCCCTACATTACGAGCAAACTAATAGCTCTCCCATGAGAGCCCCTCGTTTTGTGCATTTCTTGTGCTGTACTTTAGGCTGTCATCCTGCACTCTATCAACTCAGTTTTTAAAAAGCAGGGTGAGAAGTCTTTCAGTCTGGGACAGCAAATAGCCTCTGTTGGAGGTCCTGAAGGGCCATGCTCCTCTGATACTTTTCCTCTTTTAAGGCTGGATATAAGTGTATTTGGACTTGCTTCTCTGGTGGTTGTAGAGCAGATGAGTCCCAGTGATGGAGCAGGGCCTGGGATGGGCTCTGAAGCCAGATGGAAACAGCAGAACTTGAGCTGTCAAACTTGCTTGCCCTTCAAGTCCTGCATCTTGCTTCCATTCCTGTGCAGTCAGGTTCACCTGGGGAAGAAGGAATAGAGGGCTTTCCCCTCACAGAGTCCTTCACAGGTTCTCCTACCACCTGCTTCAGATTTTATGTTTAAGACAATGCTTGTTGTCAACACTTATTCTTCAAAAAATCAACATGTACAGGAGAGATTTAGTGTCTCAGTTAAACTATTTAAGTCCTGCCATTACTCCTGTGTGTAAATATTTGCACAATCAGGACTATAGATTCTAATTTTCTTTGAGCAAAGACAGTCTTGTACTATAGCTAGGATATGGGATGTTTTAAGTTCGATAACATAACAGTACAAAATAATCAGAAGGTAGTAAGAGTTGGCTAAAATATGGAAGGAATCAGGGGAGTTCTGCTACCAATCTTTATATTGGTGCCAGAAAGAAGTAGAAAAAGATTTTAGAAAGAATTTAGAAATAAAGCATAACCAACCATATTGTGCAAACCATAACTGAGAAAAATTATTATCTTGGAGCCCTATATATATGGCAGTTGCAATTACAAGGCCTGCTTGGTGATACTGGAAATAGCACTTTAAAAAGGTTATTCTGGGAGAGTGTAACTGATTCAGGAAGTCTTATACCACAGAATGATAACTGTCTTTAAATTGTATATTTTATAACTGCATTTTTTTCTCTAATGGGAACATATTCTTCCTCTGTCACTTAATTTTCTGCTTTCCAGGCTTTAAATAAAGTCTTACACTTTTTAGGATACATTTTAGCTTGGAGTTCTGGTGAAAATGATGGGTTATCTTTCTTAGAAGGTGCAACAAACTTTTAATTTATGACATGACAGTGAAAAATAGGTTGTGTCAAGATAAGAATATTCTTTTCTGTGACAAGATGAAACTGTGGCTCATCAAACTGCTGTGGATATTGATCCTGCATTTGGATTTATCCTGAAAATACTGAGTACCTCTTTTATTAGACTGGAACAGGCTAATCAGGACTTACAAAAAAAAAAAAATTAATTTGTCTGTGTTGTTAGAGGAAATGAGAGTATGTAGGGAAAAGCTAGGGTCCCATCATGAAGAAGTCTCACAGTGAATAGAGTTTTATTGTGTACCACAAAGAGGGAAGTTGAAGACTGTTTTCTTTTATCATTCAGAGTCATACTGCAGAATGGATGCTAAAAACTTCAAAGTCAAGTACTTATTGATGTTTTTGCTTATAAAAATAGTACAGGCACTTAACAGCCTTTGTATTATGTACATTCTTTAGCATGAGTGGGTAGCTGTGTTAGTCAGCAGGACAAACTAAACAATAAAGTTACTGATACATTATTACAGACAAATCAAAACAAATACCTGGGCTTTCAGAATCACTCAGGATGCCTCTTTACAATGGAAGCAGCTACAGAAGCCTGAGTCGTTCCAAATGTTGTGCCTACAGAATATTACTTATAACAGCGGTGTAGCCAGAGTCCTATTGTGCAACAGTAGATGAAGCTGAAACACCTCTCAATTAATTGAGCATTTATTAAACACTATGATTTACAAGAGAAAATGTAGTTCATAGGGGGGGTTCATACCTAAGTTTTTATGCTTCAGCAAGAGCCTGCAAGCATTTCAGTATGGTGCATCATTTTTAACCAGAAAATAAATGTACAGGCCTGAGCAAAACATGCCTTCATGAGTATGCTACCTTTTCTGATTTGAGGATCTATTCAAGGAGCCAGAACTCTACCTCTGTTTCTACATCTGTTCACAGGAGGAAGTTGGGTAATCACTGAAGGGTGATTCAGGGAGCCTGGATAATGCCCTAAGGAGGTACCTGGAGCCAGGCAGAAAGAAACACAGGCATGGAGATGCTGCTGGACTTTAAACTGAAGATTACTGTCCTCAGCTCTATGGCCAACAGGCCTGCTTCTGCCCCCAGGCAGCTTGTGGACCCCTAAGTCTCCACTTACTATCTCAAAAGGAGACTCAGGATGATACTCTGGTCTGCCTGACCAACCAAGCTGCATTTTCACCTTTACAGATAGGAGAAAAAAGATATTTTGCTTATGGAGAATGAACCTAAATTGCCTACAGTTGCATTCTAGGGTGAAGAGGAAAGGGTGCAGCCCCTGGAAACTTGGAAGAATCAGTTTACATCAGAGTGACACAAAAGGACTAATGAGTCCAAAGTGATATAGTACCATAGCCTTTATTTAGGATTTTGAATGTATCATTGTTAAGTCCAATTTAATCAATTTTAATAGGAATTGTATTTCAGAGTAGAGTCTTCAGGGCAGCCATCATCACGCCTCTTTAATTCTCCTAACCTATACATTTTTACTGCATGGATAAATATGCTTTGAAACTAATACAGTGTCATTGAATCCGATACATCCGTAGTGGAACCAAGCCATGCATACTCAAGTCACTAAATGTTTATGGAAATGAATAGATTTCCTTTCAAAGCATAATATTTTTACTTACACCAGTAGCTTTTCATTGAAACTAGTGCTTTGTTTTACAAAACCAGCATATTTCAGATCAGGCTCATATACATCTTGCTAGATTTTTTTTTTTTTTCCTTTCTCATAATTAAACACATTGAACTAAACACAGTATTGGGTGTCTAATGAAACCAACACATTTTCATAGGGACTACTTAGAGCAAGTTTAAGCCAATGAATACACTGTTCTTCTCAGAGTAATTTAATAAAACGAACACTGTGCAATAGAACATGCTTTTACAGACAATGTCTATACTCAGTACTATGTCCCCATATTTTCCCATAAGTTGAATTTGAGGCCTTAAGGTTTTCTGTTCTTTTGGAGGATTTTGCTGTTCTGTGGTAGCCAGACAGGCTACAAGGAGGCTAAGGAGGAGCTGGGCTGAATGGATGAGTAGAGGGTGAACATGCAGAGTATCCGAACACCTTCAGAGGAAAAGAAAGTAGCCAGGTGACCAATGTTCTGCAGTGATGCTTGATCAGTTTCTCAGCCCCCTGGGACTCTGCTAACTGAAGTAGTTTAGGAAAACCTCTAGTTTGATCTGGATGTCATGAAGTCGTCTATCACACTGCAGTCCATCCAGCATTTATCTGTTCAACCTTGCAGGGTTCAAGTGGTGTATGTGACCATTTCCATTACATATCGCGGGAGCAGGGGAATTTTGGGGCAAATTCAGAATAACTTAACTTTCATTGGGTTATTCCAGAATTAAGCAGTGTAACTGATCAATTTGACTCAAGAAGTTGCCACACACTGTAAAGAGCTGTACTGTAAAGTGACAGTGATTTGTTTAATACCATGCAAACCAGAAATTTGCCTTGCAATTGGATAGAAAATAGCCACCATTTTTGTTGTAGATGTTTCATTGTTTGGCAAAGATGAGATGCAATTTTTATAGCTCTCAATGGTGTTAGTAGGTTTCTGAGCTTACTTAGAAGGGAAAACCTAGGAGAGGAAGGAGAAAGCTATATACAGAACTGTGTGCTCTTTAGAAGAGGAACTGTCGATGGAGCTGTGGAAATGAGGTCTCTAAGTTTCTAAGAAGCAAAAACTTTGGCATTTTGTGAACAATAGAGGTGTTCACAGCAGTTTCTTCCAAACTGTATGGCACTTTTCAGCTAGGATTGTGTGCAGTTTATGTCAAAACATTTCAGTGAAGAAATACAAATACAGACTAATGTTTGACTTCTTTTGTTGTGTTGAACTGGAGCCAGAGAAAGTATTTATATATAAATCCACTTGTGAAATGCATAACCCTCTCAATGTGACTTATATGTCTGAGGCTTACAGAGAATTCAAGCTGATTGACAGAAAATACTGCTCTTATGGTGTCAGAATGTATTATCGTGCTTATATAGAAACACAAAAAATCCCTTTTTTCACCAATGTGCGTGTTCATTGTCATTATGTTCTGGTATACTGGAGATGTTCAGGTACTGAAATACCCAATTTGCTAGGACCTAAAGCTACCATGAAAATATATTAGGCAACCAGATGGATAATTCATCTTGTTGGTTTAAAAAAGTGTGCATTAAACATTCAGTATTTCAAGCCTGATCTAAAAAAATGATTCTGTGGGGTCAAAACTGCCATTCAGTGAAGGAAAGAAAAATAAGAACTGAGACAATTAAATAAAGCTTTCCATGTTTATGCTACAGTTAGTTAGTTAGTTACTCTTCCTTTTTTTCCTTTCTCCCCCCACTAAACCCATGCACATCAAGCAACTGACAGCACAGTCTGCAAATAGATCATAAGCAGATTATATACATCTTTATGTATCTGGCACACAGGTGCTATCTGCTTTTGCAGAATAGTTTAGATTAAAGGAAATTAATTTTGTGTAATGTGTCCTATATGAGAATGTCCTGTGTCACTTCCAGAGCATCAGTGCCCACCTTACTGGCCCAGTGGCTGCGGCAAGCAAGAGAGAGGCAAAGGAAGAATAAAACCATAGAAAAGCTTGAGGGGAAGTATAAGATGGGTCAGCTTGACAAGGCAGTCTTTGAAAGATTTAAAAGATGGTATGGCTGAAGCTACAACTGCCATAGGGGAGGATTCTTGTATTCTTAACTGCATAAAATGATACCTTGCTGACCGAGTGGTTTAGCTGCCGTTGGTAGCTACACCTGTAGATAACATCCCCTGCTCTTGTCCCAACCAAACCTGGCTCTTAGAGTTTACCTGAAGCTCACATTTCACACAGTGGAGAACTGCTTTTACACCTCCACATCTCCTGTGCATCACTGCATGTATTATTTAAATTTTTAAACCAGAGCATCATCTGCTTTGCTATCAGTTTTTCTCATATAGTGGAGTGGAGTTTGGGGATGGCTTCTATGGAGCAGCAGCAGATCAATTGCTGTAACTCTTTCCACTATAACACTTTCATTAGTAAGTTAGTGGGGTAACGAATAACTGAGGAATTGCCTCACTCCACTCAATGTTTTTATTGTGATGCTGGTATTTATGCCCTCCCAACCTCCCTGGCCCCAGATAAAACTCCCAGTGACATGAGATTAACCTTTATCTTGTCTGAAGTCCACTTTCTGGGCCAAGCAGAGCTAGGAAGTAGAAGAGAAAATTTGAAAAAAACCATTGCTGCATCTAATGATGTTTTAATATAAGTGAGAGAAAATATCTTTTCCTTTCAAGCACTGATCTCACCTTGACAAAGACCAACTTGGAATAGAAAAGCCAAAATCCTAAGTTTCACATTTTACCAGGAATTAATGCTTATATGTGCTCATGCTTATAGAGAAGCAGTGATGAAATTTGGCTGTGGAGTCCACATTCTCTACCTAGAATACAGAGCAAACTTACTTAGTATGCTGTACCCTTTCTATTGCTGTATCCTGTGAATGACATTTAAAGAACAAGTGTGCCCCTCTCACCTAAGAGGCATTGGCTTGAGGGACGTAGCATGTAGGAAGCTCTGGGAATTTACACAAAGCATATGGAGGAAGTTAGGCTGAAGTCAGTGGCTCAACCTTATTCTGATATTCTTTCCATCGGATGCTGCTATTACACCAGTCCTTGTCCCTAAAACTCAAAAATCCAAGAAGGAATTATGTATTTTGCCAGAAAGATTCTTAGTCTGTTTCTGGGATGGTGAGGCTACATGAGGTCATATTCACTGTATTGAATAGAAAGCTATGCTCTAATGCTTGAAGATTTCAATCAAGAACTAAAAGAGAAAAATGATGAGAAAGTACCTGTTATGCTGAAATTGAAAATATGCCAGCTCTGAAGCCTACTCAGGGAAGTGGAGATTTTTTTTTTTTTCTTCTAAAAGGTATAGATTTCATATTCAGGTCTCAGTCACATTTCCATTGGGTGACTAATTTTTTCCATATGCAATGAGGGGAAGAAGGGTGAAGAGGGTTTCCAGATTTAAATGAAAGAGTATTACAAAGGAAGCTAATATACAAACCAGCAAGCTTTATGAGAAGTAGGATAACTAACTGTTCTCACAATAGAAAGAGAAGTGGAAGGACAATAATGACTGTTCACTGACAGTTTGAGAAACGATAAGAGCTACCAGCAGCAGTACATACCCTTCCATTCTCAGCCAAGAGAAGTGTTATCTAAAATGAAGTAGAGCAACTATAACTGATAATAATGATTTTTATCATAGCCATGACCGCTATGAACCTGGTCAATGGGATAAGAGCAGGCCAAGTGGAAGATGAAGCATATAAATAACATGTGTAAAAGCAGGACAATAAGCAGCACTTCAGAGAATACTGTCTTCCCTCAGTCATGTTCAAAGGTCATTTTAGAGAGCAGCTTTTTATGCGGATGGGTTCAAAAGTAGCATTAGAAATGCTCCAAACCACCCATTGAGCAGGGACAAGAGGACAGTGGAAAGGTTGCCCTGGAGAGATTAACCTTTCTCTTGTCTGAAGTCCACTTTCTGGGCCAAGCAGAGCTAGGAAGTAGAAGAGAAAATTTGAAAAAAACCATTGCTGCATCTAATGATGTTTTAATATAAGTGAGAGAAAATATCTTTTCCTTTCAAGCACTGATCTCACCTTCAGGCAGACACTGTAGGATCTCCAGGGCAGCCTTGTCTGGTTCAGATAGAGGAGTACCTTGCAAAATTGGGCTTAGAGGCCTCACAGGTGCCTTGGACCACTTCAGGTGAGGATGGGATGAGCAGGATGTAACACTGGGCACCGGCATGCCTACAGAGCTGGCCCAATGGAACCTGGAGGAGGGACCTGAGTTAGGTGCAGAGGTGGCTGCACTGACGGCCCTGACAATCTATGAGTACGTGGAAGGAAGGACATAGTACCCAACTTCCACGTAGGGTTGTGTGCCTTCACAGTTGTAGACACATCAAGTGAAGCAGGCATGGGCTCATGTGTCTGTCCCAGGTATGGGCTTGCATAGAAATGAAACAAGACAAAACAACCGTCAAAAAACATTAAGCCTCAAAACTGAGCCCTAAATACTTGAAAGAATGAGTTAAGCTGAATGTCTTTATCTGGTATTGCTAGAATCTGTGCTTATATACTATTTACATAACTATACTCTGTCTGATCAACTCAAATGTAGTCACTTTTGGTATGTTAAAATCTATTTGTGCCTTACCAGAGAATAGATTAATTTTTCAGATGCTAATAGCTACAGTATGGCAGGATTTAGACTAGGGAAACTACCTAATCCTTAACTGTAGAGGTTCAAATGAGTTACTTCGTATCCCATGGGGATATGGTACAGATCTAGAAATGGAAAAAACACAAGAAATATTATTTAGACAAATGACACAGCCACTGTGAGAATAATTATTAGATTTCTTGCACAGAACTTTTTGCCTTCGCATCGCCTCCCTGTTAAAATGCGTGTTGTGTACTGCCGTGTTCTCTGGCTCTGTGTTACACGCAGGTGGCACTGTGATGGTGACACACACGTTCGCGCCCCGCTGAGAGAGTACTGACAACCTTTTTCTTGTTCACTGATATATCACCACTGACACAGTATAAATGAAGCACAGCATACCCACTCTTGTGGGTGCTCTCCCATAATAAAAGTGGGACATTCCTCTGGGAAGGGGAGAGTGGAAGCAAAACATATGCCTGCGGAGGCAGGAGCTGGACCTTAACATTTAAAAAAGCCCAGTATTTCCACCATGGCTATTTAAAACCCCCTCCCTCCGTCCATGTATTTTTAAGTGCATAGTCATGTAAATACATCTGATCATATGGCAAATGTCATAATGTTTGAGGAGAACGTATGACGGCCGTGCCTGAGGGAAGAATCAGCCTTTCCACCGTGGCGAGGCCATTCGTGGGCTGTCAGGTAGTGTCCCACTGATTAGGGTGGTTGTCCTGTCACACTGAAGTCAACATGCCGGCTATGAAAAGTGTAGTCAACTTATGTACACTGGTACACCTCTATTTGGAAGGAAGCAAAACAAAATTCCTATAATTTTTGAATATTTTGCCATGAGCGGAGTTATAGGCAACTTTCAACTGCAAGAAATTTTTTTGTTAATAATCCTAATTCACCCATCCAGTAATGAGGTACACAAGAAGAGTTAGCTACACATACAGTGTTTTCTAAAACTATTTCATGAAAGAAAATGTAAACAAAATGAATTAACAGAATATATTTTTTTCTAAAGAGTAATTTTCTAATTTTTCCGTTGTGCAGCAGCTGCTGTTGCCATGCTGTCATTGCTGTTGCTATGTATTTTTGAGTGTGCCAAGATGTAATTGGCTACTTCAGCGTATATAAACTATTGGTAGAGATGTTTCTATGGAAAAAGCACATCTTTTTTTGATTGGTTTATGTTGAAAGTAGATGTGCTTAGCTATCATCTCAATTTAAATGGAAACCAACAGGTTTCAAGTCTCATAATGCAATGAAGCCACATGTTTTTCATCATGGTGGAACTGAATTTAGGCAAGAACTTTTACATTGACATCATGGTAGAATATGAGGGAGATTGCATCTTTTCTGTCTCCAAATGTTTCTATAGTCTCTGGCTAACTTTGATCCGCTGTGAATCGTATTTGCCCTTAAAAGATGGCTGTTTCCTGGTTTTGCCTGATATAACTTGCAAGCTACTAAATCAAAACTCATTTCAGACTAGTTATGTATTTTGCTTGAAGATCTTTTTTAAAGAATTATTTACTCATGCAGTGCAGTTATGTATCTAAAAATTCTCTGAAAAGATTGACTAATACCTATATAAATTATGCCAAACTCACCAAGTTAGACATTGTAAAGCTAGGCAATTTTGAGTACTTGATGGACTTTTGGGAGAATCACAGAATCACAGAACAAAGGACTCGTCATTTAAACCAGGGAAGAGATTTAGCTCTGAACATACTTGTCATATGATCTTGACCTGAAAAGCTGTACATCTGGGCTAAGAAGTCATGGGGTCAGTGGTAATGAAAAACACTATGTAGTGAGTATTAATTTCAGCTTTGTACCACTATGTTTTCCAACAGTCAGGAAGATAGAATCTGTCTCACAACCATATTTGTATTTATTCTAATAATTGTTTTATAACTAAAGTTTACTTATGTAACGTGAAAACCTGCTATAGCCCAAATAGAGATGCTACATAACGTGAGACCTAATTCAAGGGACACAAATACTGCAAACACTATGAGATTATTTTTTTCAGAACAAATGACATGTTTTGCAACCTCAGTTTCATAATTCTCTCTTACTTAAACACTCTCTCATTGTAGAAGTTAAAATAAAATTTGGGGGTGTTTGGACACTCTGAGGTTATAGAATATATTTCCAGAAGGAAATCTGCAAGTCCTCCCCTGTAGGAGGTAGCTGAAGTGTTATTTAGATTTAAATGAAATGAGTCTTGATTGAAGGTTTGTTAAGAAGGGACTAAACAGTGTTGGGTTACATCACAGAGAAGATGAATTATCATCTACTTGGTTCATAAAATCTCCTTAGCTATTACCTATGTGAGGTGTTCTTTTTGATGTCTCATGCGCCTTGGGATCTCCTAATTTACTAGCAAGTCAGACCATTCCCTCTTTTCTTATTCCTAAAACTCATCTTTAGTTACTGGTCTATTACATGAAAGATTATTTTTTTACTGGAAATTACTTTTTTTCCTTCTTTTTTTTGTTTTTTTCCTCTTTCTTTGTCAGACCAATTACCCAACTCAGCATTGGCAAGTGCAAGCTTAAAGATTTGGAGATAAATTTTTCTTTCTTTTTTCCATCCTAAGTCATGGGAAGATCATATTGTCTTCCTGAGAGGAATTTAATTTCCCTCATCTATAAGCTGTGCAGTTGGAAATAAACTGTCTAAAGAAATTATGAGTTGTTTATGTTATTTAGTATGGACTAAATATTGAAATTTACTGATGATATTATGTGTCAGTCTCCAGAAAGACGAGCTTTTTTAAAAAGAAGATGTATGCATTTAGGTCACCAACCTGCCATTTTAAATATTTGCTTCTCAATAAAAAGTTTATTCAGGAGTAATAACAATGTTATCATAGTATAAATTAAAAAAAGAAGTTCTTGCAGTGTCGTTAACTGCAAACAGTCTTTTAGAATGTTACATTTTAATTTAAATTTTTCATTTAAAAGTTGTTACGCTGGCATTATGATGAACCCATGAAACATGACTTGTGGAAAGGCCGTGCACACACACGCACACACGTTGTTGCATACAGCTATGCTTTGCCTTCTAGGGCAGCCCAGCACCTTAGGCGTAGTCTTAGAAGTGATTGCAAGTCCCTGCGGACTCTATGGATGAGTGCCACAATGACATAATGCCACGGGTATGTGTGCAACGCCCCTGCAAAGCATTAATTTACCTGCTGCATTCTCCCCCAATCACTTCCAGCTGAAAGCTGGTGAGTGCCATTACTGCTACTGCTTGCAAGCAGGCAACAACTTAATGGAGATGATTCCCTTTAAGAGGTCTCTGCTGAGTTTTTGGTTGTCAGGGAAGATGATAGTCTCATCCCTCCGGTTAGATAAAATTAAGACTCCTTCTGAATATCTCATTATTGATCAAGTGGCACTTGGAGTCAGCTGGTTATATTCCTTTTCTGAGAGGCTAGCCACTCTCCAGAGGGGCTTCTAGGCTGTGGAGAAGCCCTGGCCTTTAAGGGGTTTTCCTAAAGTCCTTTCCTTTGGGCAATTCTCAGGTTTTTATGAAAAATAAAGACTGACTCTAACAGTTATGAAGAAAAAAATCCTGTCATCTTGAAACAGCTGAAATTAAAAGTGTTGTGAACTGCTTTGGTCATCACATCAGCAAAGCATTGACCAAATCTGGATGACAGAGTGTAGCAGTAAGGGAAACCAAATTTGACCCCCAGGCTTCACCTTATTTCCTTGACACCCACGAAGTAGGCAGACTGATTAATGGATGAGAACAGAGATACTGCTCTGCCCTTTCCTCTCCCTGCTTGATCCAAAAGGATGTGGGGAGGGCCTCTGTTCAGGCCTTGACACGGTTTATATACTAATGTTCTCAGTGTAGCATCACCCAGAAATGCGTTGTTTCTAGGGACTACAAGCTGAGTACATCATGATATCTGTATTTCAACTTCCCTAATGGTTTCCCAGAGAACAGGTCATCTTCGATTATTATAATTTTCTTAAACTTCTCCCTTTTGAGCAGAAACCGTGCTCACTGTCAGTCACAGATCAATTTTTTTATTGAAAGTTTAATAAGAAATGGTAGAGCCATTTGCTGATAAAAGAAGTGAAAAATACAGTTTTATTTGCTAAGGAGATATCATTTTAGGCTAAGGGCTCTGTGCTGATCCTTGGAGCTAAGCATGCATATTTCTAATTCAAGAGTGTGAATGCTGCTTGGGTACAGGAGTGTATAATTTGCTGTAATCTTGGCCTGTGTGTTTTTCTTAAACTGGTACTTTATTATTTGGAGCTGGTCCATTTGTCTACGTCGCTCTTATATTCCTTTCGAGCACACCCTTGTAGGAAAATAAGCCTTTCTTTATCTTTAAGGCAATGGCTTTTTTGTTTGTTTCTAGATCATATCTAAATGAATCAATTGTGACTACTTGATCTTGCTAATTGAGCATCTAATTTGTGTGTATTGTTTTGGAGTCAAGTCATGCTCTTAATAAGGAGAAATATGGAGTTATACAAGGAGACCACAGGGAAGTATCCTGAAAGAGAAATGCCGAGGTTGGGGGGTTCCCAGTGACTCCCTGCACGTTTCCATCTTAGAGCAGAAACTTCACTTGCTGGTAGGTGAATATACGAGTTGATACCTGAGTCTATATGTGTCCAGGCAAAAAAAGGTTTCTCTAAATGGCATCTGAAACTGAAATAGCACGTGTCCAGGGATTTGGACTGGATAGACCTCATGACGCAGTATTAAAATGAGTGTTGCTAACAATACTATTTTATGGATAGTATAGATATTTTTCACAAACCCAGCTCTTATTTAGTAGGTTCACTTCTGCAGGTGCCAGGGCTAAAATTTTGTTTCCGTCTTTGTTTATAAATTATAGGCAGATCCTGGGATCTGGTACTCTTGAATTTCTTGGCTTTTACCAATTTAAACAATACATTACAGGACCGTAACGTAGTATTATAGTGATTACACATCAGTCTAGAAAGACTGACACTTTGATGGGCCTACCTCAGCGGGTCATGATAAAAGTAATCACAGCAGGTTTTTCTAAATTGAAGATGACCATTTGGTCAGGTCTGTTGCTTTAGTTTTAGTAGCATTGCTCTTTTGTCTTGCTACGGCTGTGTATCATTGCAGACCTGAACCCTGCGACTCCCATTTTTCCTGCTTTTCAACTTACTATCGTTTCTCATCATTGCATTAAAAAATATGGATTCAAAGATTAGCGTCACGTGTATGACTATAATTGTATTAAGCAGTCATTTTTGGGGCGTGTGGGGAGTGGATTGTAGCAACAATAATTTCCTTGAAAGTGAGAAGTCAGAATTCAGTATAGTTTCAGGAAAACGTATACTGACAGCAGTAGATGATAGCATGAGGCAGACAAGACAGAAATAAAGCGTGTTGGTTTCTTGTTATGTGCTTTTAGTCTCACTTGTTACCTGCACAGAGCTTGTTGATACAGCACCGTTCGTGCACTGTCGTATGCCAGGGAGGTTTGCTGTAAATGTCTTCGAGAAGATCAGAGGCGGTCATCAGTGCTCTTGAGAAGAAAAAGAGACAACTGGTTTTCGAACAACTCTGATGTGATTTGAGAGGGAAAATGGAGCTGTCCTGAAGAGTACCCACACTTTAGGGACTGGGGAACCAGACCCCTGGAGTGATGAAACCCTTCCCCGCTTGAAGTTCTTGGAGTTCAAGTAACATTCAGGAGCGATTGCAATTCTCTTTCTGCATCTCTGTTTCAGCTACTGCCTCTGTGACAGTATGAGATAACTCAATTAATACAAAAAGATAAGAGTATATTAGAGTCCTGTGAGGAAGAAGTTCCTAGATTGAGTCCCTAATGCATACAAGGATAATGGTAAGATAAAGCCCTAGTTAATTATATTGAAGAGGCAGGAAGAAACTCACAACTAATTGTGCTGTAGTTAAAAGTATTTCTTTTTCTAAATGAACACTTAGTACTGATAGTGTTCCTGTTATTGTATCAGAGATCGGGATTACAAGGTCTAGACATTCACTGATACGTAGGTTCTGTCCTCAAATAAACATCACTTTGGAAAAGTGCAGGTGTTTTGTTTGTGCTGTGGGTGTTAGTGGCACTAGGGAAGGCTTGGTTTGCGACATTGCTTTGTGAGACACTTGCAGTTAGAGGTAGCAGGACCTAGAAGCACTGTACAACTGCACAACTGTATTGATGCGTGCTCATACATGGGCTAATTCTCTTATTTCTTTACACCCTGTCACATCTCCTCTCTGAGACAAAAGCTGGGCTGAACAAACACATCATAGCTGGCCTACCATGGGAGAGACCTCAGTCCTGAGACAGTGGAGAAGAGATACTTCTTCATTGACTCTCGTAGAAAGCAGACAAAGCCTATTTATCTGCAGTGGAAGCAAAAAGTCCACTGCACTTGCACACCAGCAGCCACGGGCGTGCCCCTCCCTTTGTCTCCCCAACACACGCACACGTGTGTGCACAAACACACCAGGTACTTGTCTGTGGTTGTGCACAGTGAGTTTCTGCAGGTGGGGATTCGCCTCAGGAGGGGAAGGGGTGGAAGCGCAGTTTTCTCGTATCGTGAGGTTCCTACAGAAATCCCGACTGTGCAGGCTGCCCTTGGAGATGTGCTGAATCCGTGCCTTCTTCCATCAGCTTGCCTTATTCCTTCATGTTGCTGTAATCAGGGCTACTGATAAAACCTGTGAAAATGAATTAATTTTCCTGTTAAACTTATCCAATTATACTAAAAGCAAATAATGAAACTATGAGGGAAATACAGCTATCTTAGCCTACTGATCACCCAACATCCTCAGTACAGAAGCATCTAAAAGCTGCCTGCTAAGTTGGTTGATATGCCTTTTATTTAGCTTGATGTTAATTTGCTAAACACTGTTTTGGTGTATGTGATTGTAGAACATAAAAATGCAGTAGGTGGTTTATAGGAGACGAGAGCAAAAGAATACTCGGTGCTACGAGCTCTACATACAATGCGTATTCTCCAAAGGGATGAAATTTCCCTCGAGCTAATGGGTAAACTGCAAAGTGAGGTACACCAGCAGCTTTACGGTTCGCTTTAACCTGCTCCTCCTACCCGTGCTTTGTGGTGGGTGTACAACTGTTGCAAGTAGGTGGCACAGCTGTTTGCGTTGACTGGCTCAGTACCTTTGGGATACAGACAACACAGTTAACGTCGCAAGATGAAAATGGCATCTATACTTTAATAAACTCATTCTATTTCTTTGTGAGAGAAAAGGGGGAGACGGGGGGGAGGCGAGGGGGGGGAGAAGTTGCCAGCTTGACTATATCTGTATTAGCGGCGCTGCTCAAATCACACGGTGGTGGCTAATGCTTGCAAAATCCTGACTAGCATTTGAAAGGGTAACATCAGTTTATTATTGCTGCAGTAGCTGTTAACTTTATGAAGATTTCCTGTGCACCTGCCTGCTACCACATCTTTAACATATATGCATATTTATACAACTTAGGCAACATATGTTTGATGATTTTTGTCATTTATATTTACTACAGTATGGATAGCAATTAAAAAATAACCATGTTCACTGTGATGAATTGGTGAAATTCCTGGAGAAGTAGAAACTACGTGAAGAATCTGAAGATAGAGAATGAGGTAAAAAGCGTGTAAAAATGTAGTTCATCAGTTGGAATTTAAAAAATGCAGGCATGTGCACCAATGTGTGTGTATGTACATGTGAGAACATAAAAATGACAGGGAAGAATACACTATTTCATTTAGAGGTAGAACAAGAGAATAGGTAGTTTAGGGTGGGATATTTTCCCACTTCATCCACCCTTTACAGATAAAC
Organism: Calidris pugnax; assembly: GCF_001431845.1. Taxonomy (NCBI): domain Eukaryota; kingdom Metazoa; phylum Chordata; class Aves; order Charadriiformes; family Scolopacidae; genus Calidris; species Calidris pugnax. The sequence continues at coordinate 7,678,025 of NW_015090803.1, read as the reverse complement.
TGTTGAGCTGTGTTGTAGGGGTGATGAAAGAGGATGACATTTTCTGCGGAGCTGGTGCTGTTCTGTTCCCCAGATCTGTGTGTTTTGAATGTAAAATGGATGTATTTAATTGCAGATACACGTGCAAAAGCAAATGGTGTGCTAGAACCTGCGTGATGATACAGTCCCGTGTCTGACTCATCCTGGCAGCAGATCGGGCAGGTCTCCTGAGCACAGCTCAGGTGCCAAGACCATGGAAGGGTTATGGAGAGGAGTTTAGGGAGTGATCCTTAGAAGTAGCCAGCTTAGAGGAAAGCTCAGGCTCAAGTCTGTATTTGGTGTGTCTGAGTCAAAAATAGAGGAAAATGCTATGGAGAGGGTAAGTTTTGGATATTAGCCCACTGAATCTGTGTGGGCACATGCACACCAGCACCCACACTGTGTATGAAAGTGAGATAAGCACACGTGATTTGTACCCAGAATGTAGGTGCCAGCTTTTTTAGAGAGAATTTCTTACCATGTGGCATATTATCATATTCGAGACCTGCTCATCTCTGTAAAAAGACAGAGGATAGTGGGCTGTGCAGAAATGGAGTGAGACGGTGGAAACGCACGTAGTGGAGCTGTGAAAACTGACATGGGAGTGGAAGGGAACTTAGAAAATTTAACTTAAAGAGAAAGACGGAGAAGACTAAGAAAGCTAGATCTTGTCCTGGAAGTAGTGTTTTCCATGCCAGCATGGTGATTTGCCTAGAATCATTTATTCCACTTAGAAAGATGCTCTAAATTAACCTCTGGGTGCCTTTGTTACCCTCTCGTGACATGCAGTTAATGGCCGCTGTAGTTTCTCACAGAGGCTGGAGCAGCCCCAGGTCCACCCCCATTTACGCTCTCCGCCTGTGCCCAGAAATGCCCTGACTGACATGACTCTGTGCTCCCAGTGACACAGCATTACCCCCAGCAGTGTAATTCAAAGTAAACTAAATTGCACAGTGAACGGTTTACCCACTTCAGCAAGCAGGAACATTTACTAATTTTTTTTTTCCTTACTGTTGCTTACCCCTCTCCCAGCAGTTAGTGCATACGAGGCAGCAGCCTGCGCTGCTGGAGCGCTCCCTGATGCAGCTCTGCTGCCATTCGGACCCTTCCCAATTAGCAGGGTGGCTCAAACTGGCCTCGGTAGACCACAAGATATGTCACATCACTTCTGAAACTGCATCTCTGGGTGGTTTATCGGCCTGTTTGTCAAGCCAGGTGACAGCATCTTCACACATTGATTTTAATTTGTATTGAATATAAAGCTCTGAGAGTAAGGTTTTGTATCAGCTGCTTATTGAAATCCGTGCTACTTCAACTGTTTTCTCCTCCCTCAGTATTTTAGCAATTCTATTAAAGAAAAAAAAAAGCCCTGAACGGAATCAGTTTTGGGTTTAAAAAAATTGCCTGTGTGCCTTAGGATTGACAACTCCTAGGCCAGTGTTTAGCCCAATGCAATGCAAACCTGCTGATATATTAAACCCCAAACCAGCATTTATAATAGAAATACAGTAAGCCTTTAACTATAACGACACTAGCAGGTGTCACCACAATAAAGATAACAGCCTCCCCATGAACAAATATTAGATTAAAGAGATCAATCAATCTGTATCTTAAATTCTAGGCCCAGCGTGATCTCTGCCAGTAAAAAAAAAATAACTTCTACTTTGTCTGTGCATTGTAACAGGTGAAAGACCTCTTGATTGTTCAATTATTTTTTTTTTAAGTAGCTTGAGAAAATAGGCATCTTTTTTTTTTTACTTCTGTTGCAGACTCTTTATGTAAATGATATAGAAACTGTTTGTGACCTAAAGACACAAGCACTTATTGATTTTAAGCCTTGAGGCAGGCTGTGGCAGTTTTCATGGTGGGCAGGTGGTGTGAGTCATGGCTCACTATGCTGTCTCCTCCAGGAATGCCAAAAAAACCTTGTCAAAGCCTAGGGTATCATCAAGCACTTTGTGCTCCTGAGGCTGTGATCAAATTACCTGTGGAAACAGTGCATTCTGCCTGGTGGGGTTCTTTTTTCCCTTTCTCCTCTTGCTGCTTCCCTGCTCTGTTACCAACAGCACCTTTTCCTTAAAAGCTGTTGAAAGTTACTACTTCCATTCCTGATGGTTTAGTATGCTGTGCCGTTCCTTTAAGCGTGTGAAAGGAGTCCATGCTGCCATGGAGTCAGGATGCTCCACACCAGCCCGAGCGCAGGCTGCAGAGCCACCGTTCACTGCAGTAAGTGCCAAGGGTGAAGGAAATCCATGCCCCTTTTAGTTCTACCTTTCTTTCCCTCTTATGATCATCTGTGATCATCCACCACCTGGCAAACACAAAGCCTCAGAAAAGCAAGTCCAGGCTGTGATCTTCTGGGGTGTAGGACCAAGCATGACCTTTCCATGTTCTCCCATGAAAAGGGAACTTGCATGGTCCATGAAGCATGGTCCCTCACCTTGACATGGAACAGCAATAGTGCCGGCTTTGTCTCACCATTTCTACTGAGGTATATCATTGCTGTCATTTCCAATACCACTCAGCTTTGGTTCATAGATGCTGTATTCACAGTTTTTACACAGGAGTTGCACTAAGATTTTGAGATCTGTTTGTAATAACAGCTTTGAATCTCAGTTGTGGTATCTGATTCTCCTCTCAGACACACCTGAGTAAAAAACCAAGGACCTCTTCCTTGGAATACATGGTATATAAGAAGTGTAAAAGATACTGAAGCCAAAATCCACTGGTAGTCTTTCATCATGAAACAGACCAAGTATTGAGTGAAACATGCTAGAACAGCTTATCTGCAAGGCTCTGGATAGATGCTCTTATCCCAGTGCAGAGCACCTGTTGATTAATTAGATTTGGTCTGTTTTGAATGTGTTCTGCACTGTATAAAAGCAGCTTTTGTGCAGAAAAGTGTTCACATCAGATAAACACAGAGAAACTATTGATCTTTTACTGAACTGTTTCATTTTTCAGTAACGCACACATGTGGACAAGATACAGATGAAGTACAGCTTCCTAAGGAAGGTGACTTGATCCTTGGGACCTTTTGTAACATATCTTTGAGATCTGGCTTATGGAAACACTGAAAAGTTGTTCCCTCTAAATCAAACTCCAAGTGGAGTTAGAGCCATTGCAGTCATGTCATGGCCTCACAAGGAGCACGTGTGTGGGGAAGAGTCTGCTCAGTAATATATTCGATGACCAGTAAGTACATTTATGTTTTCACCTTTTTTTTCCAAACCACGAAATAAGCTGTGGAATATTTTATTTGAAATCAATTACAGTATGTGCAACACTTGCATATTTTCCCTGCAAAAAGACTTCAGGATTAAGTTTTTTAATCCTTTGGGTGGAATTAGGCCCCGAGTACTGTAGAGACTTCATAGCAGTCACAGTATTTGCATTTGCAAAGCAGCTACTCAACTTCCTTCTCTTCATGTTTTTCCATGTCACACCAACTTTCAGTTCACTTGAACGATGAGTTCATATCAAATTTAAAAAGTCTCGGGAAGTTTATTTAGCGGAATACCAGTTTCACGATGATGAATGATGACTGCAAGGCATGTCTGTGAAGACCCTGCTCCAATGCCATTACGATATAAGATGAAGATGGGGAAAGCAATTTCAGTGTAGCTCTATGGAGACCCCATTACCAGACCATTACAACTACAGACTAATTGAAGAGCAGGAACACGCAGAGCCCTCCCTTTGGTGACACAGTTACAATGTGATATTAATATGTCAAAATAATTTCAACGGCAGGCATCAGAATTTTTGCCATTATTAATAATAGACAGCAGTATTGTATACCTCTGTGTGCGTGCGGTCCTGTCGAACTGGAATGAGACTCCTTGCTACATGCAGACAGACCTGACATTGTATAAGGCACTGGGCAGAGGTGCAGAGATCAAAGGTCACTTTATGCGAAAGGATGAGATACAGCAGAGACCTGCAGGCTGCTTCCTCTTCGAGCCTGTGTATTGTACTAAATCTTACAATTTTAAAATTTACGTGAGAGAAAAGTAAGCATAAATACAATTTATCAGTGTCTTAATGAGAACATCACAGTGCTGCATCTCAAAATCTCCAACTTTTTATAGACAAATGTCTATAAAATCTACCTTAATTTAAAGCTCAATCCTCCATATCAAGGCAAATTATATATCAGGAGAGTGACCTGGGCCAGTTGCACCATATTTTTGGAGCCATTTAGGTGCAAAAGAATGCAGATGGTTACCTAAATCCCGCTTAAGATTTGTACCATTGAAGCAGAATGAAGTATATTGCAGCAGCTTGTGCTCTGGTGATAGGGCATTGTGAGTACTAAGGTGATAACATATCTATTGAAATCTTGTTATTTTTCTTAATGGAAAAGACCATACTTAGTTTCATCACGCAGTCTAGTCCTTCTACTGCTTTGAGACAAGGTACCTTCAACAATTTCAGAATAATTTTATTAGCAATACTATTCTCATTTATATTTTTTTCCAAATACTTACCTAACTGCTATGCAGTTTGTAAAGACTATACAACATGTAATTTTAATTAACATACCCTATATATTTGCTTTTCCATCTTTTAAAGATAACAGACTCTAGGAACAACATTGTAACTCTAGTGACCTGGTGGCAAACTCCACTGACTTCTGTAGGGACTTTAACGGAGTTTAATCATGTCACTTTTAATAGTCTGCTTCTTACTGACTTATTTTTCCAACTTGACAGTCTTCTCTTTAGGTAGTGGAGTAGAGAGGCAGGGGTCGTCGGTCTCTTCTCCCAAGTCACAGGCGACAGGACTAGAGGACACAGGCTCAAATTGCACCAGAGGAGGTTTTGCCTGGATATTAGGAAAAATTTTTACACTGAAAGGTTATCAAGTATTGGAATGGGCTGCCCAGGGAAATGGTTGAGGCACCATTCCTGGAGGTGTTCAAAAGACAGTTGACATGGTACTGGGGGACATGGTTTAGTGATTATTTTTTTTGTCAGAGTTGGGTTGATGGTTGGACTAGATGATCTTGAAGGTCCCTTCCAACCTAGATGATTCTATGATTCTGCTTTGCTTTCGTCTGTTTTTTTTTTTTTTTCTTACTGAAGAGCATGGAGCAACTGTTTCCAAAGTTTCGGATAACTCAGATCCTCAAGTTCTCATATCATTTTGGCCATCCTCATCTGTACCTTTGCAGTTTCTGTAATACCCTTTTCAGTGCTGTGTCCATTATTCCAAAAGTGGCCTCCTGATCAGCGGCTTATGATCCCTTGCACAGCTAATAATTTTATTTCCTTTTTCAACTGCTGATATAATGCTTTATCTGCCATAAGTTCTTTGATCATTCTTGTAGATGCTGGAGAGGGTGGCTGGAGGTCTTTTGTGTCCTGTCTATCTGTTGGGAAAAAAGTTTCAGAAGCTATGACATTTTTCAGCACTCCTGCTTGCCTGGAAATTAATGGCAAAAGTCTGGTTGCCTTCAAATGATAAAAGCAATGGATGGCAACAATAAAACCATAGAGTCATAAAGAATGAGAAGGATTATGAAGGTGGGTTTATTAGAGAATGGAATTGTCCTTCTTTTGGTAAGGCTTAAAATTCTCCCTGTTGCTTTCTTTATTGAAAAATCAATGCCCTCGTAGCTCCCAAGAAGAGCAGCCAGCGCAGAGCAATGTGGTGGGTCTCCATACACTTTCATTCACCTCATTCCAGAAAGACTTTATCTTTTGCTGTAGGTATTAAACATTAATAATATGTTCCTGCAAGGGGGAGAGGTGAATCGACTTTTTCACACACAGAATCGTGTCCTAAAAGTCTTGCGTGGCGTCAGCTCTACTTTTGTTTTCCTAGCTTCAATTTTTTTCTATGCTTTAGTGCAAGAAAATTTTTGTTTTGTTTCTTTTTTATATAAATGGTTTTAGTGTGTAAAAATGCTGTGGGACTGATAGCTCTGAGATAAAAAAATCACCTGTCCCTGTAGTAACGATAAGAGAAGTTTCAGCAGTTCAAGCTCCTCATAGCTCAGGTCCCTCAAGTTCTTCATATCCCTTCTAGATATATCAGGGTATCTTAAATATAATTTGGAGGAAGCTACTGGAAGACAATAAGACCTCCATGTGGTCTCCTTGGTCTTGCAGCTTTTCGTCACCCTACAAGATATAAAGATATCAGTTAACATTTTTTATGTTTTAGTCCTAGGCTGCGATATTTTGCTGAAATGAAAGGCATTTGAATTTACAGAACTCCCTAAATTTAGGTGCCTCAACAGTGTCCCAGCAGTAACTAAGGATCTGGGTTTGACTGGAAGCACTGGAAAACAAAATCTGGAGAAAGCTTGGGTTTTTGTACACTACTTTGTTGCATTACTGAAATTTAGTAGATTTTTTTTTCCTCCTGCTTTTCACATTGTTGAAAATTAAGGTTGTCTTACCCTGTCTACTAGCCTCATTTAGCACATAACAACAGAAAGAGAAAATGAGTGCATATTTCAAATGGTGGATTGCAGAGGGAAAACATAATAATCTCTTTCTAAATCTCAGCCATGTCTCTCCTCCCTAGCTTCCGACAATCATCTTGTTGTGGCAGAATCAGGTACTCAATAATATTTTTTCCAGATGCAAATACTGAGAAGGAACAAAAATATTTTATAATGGACAGCGCTATTACTAATGCAGTTCATAATTTTAATTTAGATGTGGAACTGTGGATTCCTATCAACCTTGACAGCTTCTGGGCCAAATAGTCATGATGAGCAAGTCAGCAAGCTGCCACTGCCTTTGGCCCAGCTCAGGCCCCAGCTTTGACTGCTGTGGCGCTAAGCTGATTTACAGTAGCTGATGATTTGGTCTGCTATTCTTGCTTCAAGTAAACTCGGTCCCTTGGGGCTTGACTTGCGATGCCAGAGAGCTCCCTCCACTGCCGCTGACTTCTTGGAAAGCTGAAGTCACCCAGTGTCTTGCACAATCCCGTCTCTGGTCCTTGTCCTCTCTACGTCTAACTCGCTTTGTGTGCCTAATTCTGCTTTCTAATTAGGCTTTCTTTCACTAACATTCAAGCATTTCAGTCTTACTTGCCAAAGCAATCTGTAGTAGCAACAAACACTCTTTTGAGAATGTTTTGTAAATTTTTGGATTCCAGTGTATGCACAGTTTAATATCATTGTTTTCTATATTTTTATTTTTGTTTAGATACATCCATTATATATCTATATCTACTTAAAATTCAATAAAATTTATTCTGAGAAGGAGAGAGCCAGATGCTAAGTTAAACCAAAAAAATAAATCAAATAAAGATTTAATTAGCAGAGGAAAAAATTCAGGGAAAATAACCTTCTGGAAAATAGCAAAATCAGTAGAAGCGTAACAGCATTCTAATATGTTAGTATACTACCATCTTATATTTATATTTCGTATATACTTTTATAGCCAGCAACACAAAGCTTGTGTGCTGCAATTAGCATCTTTTCTGTAGTGAATTGTCATGTTCTAGCACTGCTAATGAACATGGAGAAGGTGTACCTGCTGTAAACTGTTGCCGAGGAAAAAAAAAAGCCCCTTAGAATTACTCCTAGTACATTTTTTCCTCTCCTTATTTCTCTTCCCCCCCCTTCCTTCCTTTCTTCCTTTTTTTTTTTTTTTTTTCCTTTTTCCTTTCTTTGGGCAAAGCCTCTATTATTACCTGCGGTAGGCTCTGAACACTAGCATGCTATTTTGTTGATTGCACTGCCCTCAGACACTGTGCATTTGAATCCCATTTGTAGCAGCGATGCCAGTGCTGGGATTCAAAGTCAGAGCCTCTTAGGGTTACAGCCCTGCTGCTGCTTCTCTGCGAGTGGAAGCGTCTAATACCACTGGCATCAGAGACTAGGGCTGATAAAGAGACAAGGTGATCTAAAGAGAGCACACATGGAATTTTTCCCCCCTTTTCGTTTTTCTTACCGGAAAGATAAAGGAGATGAGAGTAGGTTGATATTTGACGAATTGGTTTTATTCAGAGGAGTGCTATCATTTTTATGTCCTTTTTGAAAACGCACCCACAGTGTCTGAATTCCCATTAATGCAAAGTTCAGATAAAGCTGATGAAAAGCAGCTGCCATCTTGATAGTTGCCATGGCAGATGGCATCAGCCTTTATGCTTTTATCAGTATTAGTATCAGAACACACTCTGTGTTCCAAGCTGAGATAAAAATCATTGAAGCTGTACCTGGAATAGGCAGATCAACACTGCGGGTCCCACACAGTTTTGAATCTTTTCAGAACAGTCTGCATAAAAGCTAGAGACAACACATTCTTGTTATTCATTAGTTCAGCAACGCTGATGGTATTTTGTAAACTTCACAGATGAAGCAGCCTTTCTAAAGAGCTGCTGCCTCCCTTCCTCCTTCCCTCCCACCCCCAGGAATGCTCAGGCTTTGAAAAGAAAACCACACACACACAGCCACATACACGAGAAACACTTACAGTAAGTGGACAATGGGCACAACAGTGACATTCCTTCTTGATTAACCTACTGCGTTTTGCACTAAACCCCAATCAATCTGCTGTGAATTAATGGTATTAAGAGTAGGAGCGTAGCAAGGGAAGTGAAGATTGCTGTCGGGTTGCGAAGATGAGGTGGGGAAGGGGATTCTGTGGGTTTGTTACACCGATATTGTGACTCCTGCCTGAGAAACCTCCCCCATTTTCCTTGCTGCTGGGGGGCAGTGACATGTGCGGTGGCATCGCTCCGGACCCCGCGTTGACCCGGCAGTCCTGGCGCCTCTCCAAGCGCAGACAAGGGCCTGCCACAGCCCCTCTTTTTCTGGCTCCACCTTGTGAGAAGTGCCCCATCAGGAAAAGTGACTTACCCGCTGCTAAAGCCTCAACGCTAGCTCTTTATTGCAGGTTTCAGATTGTATTGACAAATCTCCCCATCCCCTTTCCCCCCTCTCCCCCTCCCCAACTCCCCTTATAGCTATGCATATAGTTATTTTTGGTAACATTGTTGCTTGATAAATAGAGGGGTTGTGAGATCTCAAGTTATTACGCAAGTGTTAGCGACACAGGCTGGTAAACCATTTGGCTGTTGCATCGGTGCTGAAATGAATAATAGCAAATGGGAGGAGGGCATGGGAGTTATTTTAAATGACACATATATATTTAAATATAGCCTTAAAATAATGTTAAAGGTTTAGAGCCATTGCAGGCTCTTGTGCCAACTTGCAAACTCTTCCAGAACTGATTTTAAAATTTGCTGTTCTTTCTCTGATGGTTGACAGGGAGATAAGGAGGACCTTTCTGGGTTACCTCTGCCTGGAACAGGGAGGCGGTGGAAGCGGGTCCTCTGTGTGTCTTTGCACGGGGGCCTCCCGTTATCCCACCGACATCTGAAGTACACATTTCCTTCAAACTATTGGGTGCAGAAATATGGAGTCAGTGTCGGAACTTAAATAGAAATTTCCGTGCGAGTCTGCACAGTCCTACACCTCTGCGCTTAATGAGATCACTGCCAGAAATGGGCTCATTCTGACCCAGGTTTGAGAAGCTTTTGAGTTTTCTTTTTTGCAGTAGGTCTTGAAAAAAATCTAAATCCAGCAGGGGCTCTGGACTTCAAGTGCCCGTTTGATGGGGCTATTCAGATTGAAAGTTAGTTAAATTAGTTGAATGACTACCTACCTAAGTGAATATTTAAAGTAGAAATGGATAAATGGATTAGGGTAAAAGGAGACCTGCCATGGAACAAAGCTTAACAGTCCTCAAAACAAAGTCTAAAGAACCACCGTTTTTATTTCAAATTTAATTTTAAATTAAAAAAAAAAAAAAAAAGAAAAACTGTTCAGTGTCAGGTCTTCACCCTTCACTGAGGACCGAAAGGAATTTAGCTACTATGGAGATGCAGATGATGAAGTGCAAAATGTTGTCAGATGTACAATTTCCTTGGACAGGGCCCCCACTGTGCTGCTCACTGTGCCCAGAAAACAGAAGAGACTTAGCATCCAGGAGCCTGATCCAAAGCCTTTGAAAGCAGTGGGAGCCTTTACACTGAGTTAAACGAGTCTTCGGGGAGGGTCTATGAACGGGGCAAGGAGCAATAGGTAAACACAACACAATGGTGGTGCATCAGATAACGGGGAAATCATTATCATTATCATAATAGGTATAAGAATACAAAAACTACTGTTGGGAGCTGTATCAGCATCACAGCATAGGTGACTTTCAAGGCAAGAGCTGAAGGAATATGAAGCTTTGTGGGAAACTGCTCCGAAGCATACTGGGCAGTCAGCTAAAAAGCGTAAGGGTACTTCCAGGAAACTTTGCTTGATGAGGAACGAGGACAACTACCACTGGCATTGCCGGGGTGAGAATATATGAGCTGATGCAGAAGAAAAGATCGTCTGTGGGGATCCATAGTCATGAAGGGCCTTAAAAGTGTAATGATTTGGGTTTGCCAAGGTAGAAAAGGGGCAGTCAAGGATGGGATGAAGACAGGCAGGAATGCACTTGAATGTCACCCATTCATTATTTGGTAAGGATTCACACAACACAATTCCAAGTAACTTGGAATGAAAATGGAGTTTAACTTTAATTCTTCAGACTCCTATGTTTTTCCTGTTCTGCTTCCTTACCTCCCAAATAGATCACTAAAATGATAGCATTATAGGCTATAGCTTTGGCTTAAGAGGACAAAGCCTGAAAGCTATCATATTTGTGATTTCAGCTACTACTGAGCTAGAAACCACAGCACTGCCTACACAATTAGTAGTCAGATCTAGTTTAAGAAATATTTTCCCAAGGTGATGCTACAAGAAGGCTGTATGCTGTCATTAGACGGACATGCATCATCTTTGCTCTTATAAACTCCCATTACATGGATTTGTTCTGCTCAGTCCTGGGGAGGTAGGATGTGTTCAGGGAAGAAAGGAGCAGCACGAGGAGCTGCGTGGCAAGGTGTCCATACCCAGATCTTCCGCGGGCTTCCTGAGTGGCCCCAAACAGGTCACTGAATATCAGTTTCTTCATCTGTGAAATGGGGATCATATACACTTTTCATACTTTTCTTACAGACATGAATTAACTAATGTTTCAAGAAGCTTCAAGTGCTTTAGTGTGACTAAAGGGCAAAACATTCTTAGGGGAAGTCTGGATATTGGTCCTATATTTCTATGCTTGATTTTCTCCTTAATTTATTTTTTCTAATCTCATTTAAAAAATGTAAAGATCTTCTTGTCAAAGGAAAATCAGAAATTCACCTGTTATTCAGAAATACTACTCTGTATTTGTGATATGCCGATAGGATTCACCATACTTGAAGTATTTGTATTTCTACTGCATAAATACTAGTAGAAAACAACAAAACAACCTGAATACCTAAAATGGCTGCCACATACCAGTGAGGGACATTTTACATCAGCTGTGACTATTTAAATTCAGCTTCAAGTATAAGATTATACTTTTTAAAAATTAGACCATATATGTAAGAAGATTCCTATATGGCTCTAATGGTTGAGGATGTATATAAACTGTTCACCATTACTTTGGGATGAAGCTGATTTTCAAGCAGTGCAAAAATAATTTGGAAAAGGTTTTTTGCTCTTGACTTGTCATCTTAATTTATTTCACTTATTCAAATACTAAAAATCACCATTGGATTTTCAGTCAGCTATTACAAATGCTTCTCACAATGGACACGTTCTGTGTTGTGTTTTAAAA
>NW_015090803.1:7513841-7661341 GCF_001431845.1 Calidris pugnax | reverse complement strand
AAGTTAAGCCAGTGCTGTGGGGAGGTAACTGGAAGGGTGAATATCCAAGAGAGAGGACGGGATGTTTTAATACTGTCATTTAACATGATACCTGGGTATGCTTCCTAAAGGATCAAGTCCTGCCTCTAGGGCAAACCGTGAATCAAGGAGTGGTATAAGCTGACATTTCAACTTCTTCATCCCTGTACTAGTCTGTCATTTGGTCTATGGGCTGTAGGACACATGTAGCAAGAAGGGCAGCCACTGCAGGTTGTGTTTGTCTGCTGGGGAAAAAAAAAAAAAAGAGTAGGAAGGTGCTATATTTAGCAAGAATGAAAAGGTGTTCTCTGTGTCATCTGTGCCCCAGGGACCGTGGGCCCTGGTCATGAGACCAGAAAAGCCAAAGGGTCTGAAAGAGGAATTACTACATTAGCTCCTCACTTCCTGCAGGGTCATCTAAGGGAAGGGACCGGTGTGATGGCTGCTAATCCAATGCTGAGAATTGCACAGCCCTTCTGTGAGGGACTCCCGCGCCACAGGAGGCTGCTCTCACAAAGGTGATTGGGAGCTTTGAGCTAAATACCTCAATCTAGTTAGGGGGGGAAAAAAGGAAAAGGGGATTTTTTTTTTTTCTATTTGAGTTTTGTTTCAGATTTAATGAGCTTTTCTGTCAGGTCTTATTTAGGCTCAGCAATACGACCTGTAATAACTTAACACTGCCTAATAGGATGGCATATTGAGTGTGGATTGCTTATCGCTACATAATCACAAGTTGTACTGATAGTAAAGACTCATATTGTTAGCACAGTGCTTCAAGCGAGGAAAGGAAGACAAAATACATATTATTTGGGTGCGAGTTTATAGCAAAGCTCTGTCTATACACATTGAAAGTAGAATTAATTTCTCAATAACCTCACAGGAGGCACTTGCAACAAAGCCACAGGTTCCTGAACTCCAAGAAAATAGGAAGCGTAAATATTTCTAGTTGTTTGGAAGTTGCTGTTTATGAGCTCGGTTAAATAATGTGTATGTTTCAGGTTTTTCTGTCAGTCTGTCTCTGAAAGGTGCACCCGTGAAGGGTGTCTTTCTAATACAGCATCCTGCTGTTAGGGCACGGGTGAGGCCCAGGCAAACTGGACACAAATTTCATTTTACTCTCATATCAAGAGCCCCCTGGAGAGATATGTCTCAGAATATTAGTGTCTTCAGCAGCAGAGCCATTAAAGCAAGCACACAGGGAATCACCCATCTGCACAGGCTTAAGGATAAGAACATTGCTGCAGAAGCTGATCTCCAGACTGATGTTGCTATTTAATGTGGCTTCTAGCAAACTGTGAATAAAACTCCCGGCTTGCAGATGACAAGTTACCATGCTAGACTTGCAAGTTCTTTCAGGAAACCAAAGCAGACACATCTGCAATCAGGCTGCATTAAGCCAGGCCTGCAGCCCCAATGCAGTGAAATGACTGCAGGAGAAGAGATTGATTCTCGGGACAACGTCAGTGGGCACAGGCATCTTTTGTTTATATCACTAATTCCTTATTCGCGTTTCTTCCATTTCTTTATGAATCATAAATACCAGCGATTAAGGGCAATGCTCACTTTTGCAGGTTATGAAGATACATGAACATACGGTGCTGCTGCATTATGCAACGGGCTACGGCTCCCAGAGCGAGCAACCGGCAGACCCAGTCAGCTCAAACTTCTCCATGCAGAGCTCTTGGGACGGACGGCTCTGGGGTGTCTGTGCTCCATTGGCAATTTGGGGATTAGTGTTCCTGCAGCTGGTGCAGGGGAGCTGTGCCTTAGGGACTGGGAGCCAGAGTCTGCCTGCACAAATAAGCACGAGTCTCCTCAGCTTTGCTAGGGAATAAACCTTTGTCAAACCTGAAGTAATCACATTAAAGCAGTGAAAATACAAACTCCCTTAAACTAGGTAATGGTCAATTATAAAGTAATTTTTAGCATCACGAATATTAAAAAAAAAAAAAAAACCAACAACCAAAACCTCAGACTTATGATTTGTAACTGATCGGTCGTTATTTGCACGTAATACAAGGGACAATATTTTCAAACGTGACTATCACATTTAACGTCAACTGTTTTTTGCCTGACTTGAAAGCTGCTACTTTTTTGAAACTTTTTTCAGAGTAGCTACTGAAAATCAAGCTTCCCATCATTCAAATGAGGTAGCTAGAAGAAAGGGTGTCTGAAATCACTGGTTGCTTTTCAACACCATGGCTTTGGAGAAGGGAACACTGCTCAAAATGGTTAAGATCATATCAAGAGGAAATTTTTTTGATTATGTGGGAGATAATTGGCAGCAGAAAGGAGGAATTCAGCTTTCTGTCAATAAGTTGATATGAACAGCAAGTCCCCATTTAGGCAGTATTTTTTCCTCTGGTACTCTGACTTGAGGCACAAGTAGGAGCAGTTTGGTTGGTGTGCTCACAGCATAACACGTTCGGAGGGAGGTTTTTCCTGTCTTCACTCCAGCTTTAGGACATCTCCCCTCATCACCTCTTTAGAACTGTGGACAGCTGGTGCAATGATGACCTAAGAAGAAGAACAGAGTAAGGGAAGTGGAAGTAACTTCTGTGTGGGGCAGCTATTTTCAGGTGTGTGATGCCTTCTGGCATTGCGGATGAGCAGCCTGCACTCAGCGCAAGTGAGAACAGTCACCTTTGCAGGGCTTCACTCGTAGCATCTAGGGCGACACACACGCCTATGTAAAGCTCTAGGTTTTGTGAGAGGTCAAATAATCTCTTCCTTTGTACCATGATAAACTAAGCCTCTCTCTTACCTGTTTCTCTATCTTTACTTCTGCATACACAGGAAGAGGAAAGAAAGGCTTTGAAAGACACCAGCACTGAGGTGGTTTAGGCTTGTGCTTTTGGTGAGGAATGGAGGAAATCTTCCTCCATCAGTAAATTGTACATAAAGACTCACTAGCTGCTTAGGATGATGGAAAGTCACTATCAAATACATGCACAAAGATAGATTCAGGATAAGGGAAACATTTGTGGAAATACCTTAGTGAAGAGGAAAAAGGCACTGTGTGTGCAAAAATGTGCGTCTGAGTTTACACCAAAATCTCCACAAAATGCAGATTTGAAATAAAGAGAAGACTTGATTCTGAGATTTTCCCTGAGCTTTCCTTTGTATCAGTGTAGAAACTTCTGCTGGTATAAAGCTCAAAGCATGACTCCTGCATGCTCTCTGTGATGCAGCTTGCATTTGGGGTGCTCTGCTCTTTTCCTTGTGATGGTAGTCGGTTCTACTGTTTTCCCAGGTTTTTCTATGCAAACTGAATATTCCTGAGGGGGTGATTCCAATTTTGGGCCATATTCAGCAGCCAGCACAGTGCTGGAAATTATCACTGCAATGCAAACACCTGGCAAAGTGAGCTGAAGTGCACCTCTAGTGTTGTGAAAACTCATTTTCAGGATATCGACGATCCTTGCAATCAAGGAATATTTTTGTCAATGGGGCCTTATTATATTGCTCTCTACGATGCAGTTGGGGAATTGGGATAGGGGACTTCACGTAACTTTTGATTGGACACCTGAAAGAGGAAATAATTTGCTATTACAAACTATACATGGAATTCAGTGTAACAAAATGATGCAGGAAACTTTGGGGTTTTCAACACATTTGCTTGGCCTCAGAGACATCTTCTGTTTACCCCTCCTATTCCATGGGTATTTGTACAATTTCATTTTCCTCTCTCAAATGTTTGAGGGAATTAAGCTCTAAGCTGAAGGTTAACAAAATGAGATATTTTTCTATCCTTTTTTTTTTTTTTAAATATGGGTGAAAGAAAATTGACTATGATTTAAATTCAGGTAACATAAATAATAGTATTTACAAAGACCTTGAAGAAGTTGTCTCCTAGTGATTTGTCAGTGTATTCTAGTACAAGTCTTGAACAATGAGAGGCAACAGAGGGATTGTTCCATGATATAAAAATTCTCCTTTGCTCTTTTGGATAGGATCCCCATTTGAAGTGAGCAGACACAGAGTGGTTTTGACAGATGTGTGCACTTTACATAGGCATGTTCCTTCTCATATCCTACTGATACTGCTATTGCTTCCAGACAAGTATCAGCCATGTGTTTAATGTTGCTCATCTCCAGAGCATGTAGAGGAGATAGATTGAAATATTTTCTTCATTTTACAATCTGGAAAAATGAAAAAATCTGTAAGTGATATACCTGTAAAAGTCCAAGTGAAATAAATGATTAACATATCTATTACTTTATCATTCAAGAGTAATTTAAAAAAATATAATTTACTTGTATGATATTGATAGCCTGAAAAGACTCAAAGAAATGGAAGATGGAAGAGTCCAAAAGCGAGTCTGGCTCTGACAAACAAGGGGAGGGTCCCTTCCTTTGCACTGTGGAAAAGGAGGACTGGAAGAGTTGAAGAAGATGTGGAAAAGATGGGAATGGAGAATGAGAGTGTATAGAGGAGCCTGACGCATAAGTATGTGGAGATTTTAGAAGACTTGATTAATGGTAAAATGTTCTGTTTGTGAAGCATATATGCACTTTGCAATATCAGCATGTGATTGCTTATGACAGTAACTCTCAACTGTATGTGTCAAGCAGCATATTACCTTCAATATTTTCTTTCTACAGGTGTCTGTTTCTTCAGCTGGGAAGAAGAACCACATATAGTCACTAGCGGCTCATCAAAGGCTTGGGATCACAGTAATATGGTGAGTCGTTTCTCTCTTGTTCTACTTCCTCT
Organism: Calidris pugnax; assembly: GCF_001431845.1. Classification (NCBI taxonomy): domain Eukaryota; kingdom Metazoa; phylum Chordata; class Aves; order Charadriiformes; family Scolopacidae; genus Calidris; species Calidris pugnax. Next base: position 7,656,607 of record NW_015090803.1, on the reverse strand, counting down.
CCCAGACAGGTTAAAAAAATTACCTGAAATGACTTTGTATCTTCCTGAGGAGATTTTAGGGTTTAAATGCTGACCATATCTTCTTAATCTATGAGATTTTTCTTAATGTTAGAAATGCTATTTTGTAAAGAATGTGGTGGTCATTGCAAGCTGTACTGAATAATGAAATAAGAGGCCAAAGCAGCTGTGTGAGGTAGGGGAATAGACGAGGTGAACCAATTATTCTCCTACCAGCCACAAAAAGTCTGTTTATATATGAGTTATGTAACCCAAGCTGACACTTCACCAGGCAATACTTCAGCTGGAAATTATGAACACCTTTCCCACCTCACCACACAGGCTATTTATCAAGTCCAGGGATACAAAAATACAACTTTGAGGATAGGTATAAAGAGTTTTTAAGGGCCAGGTTGAGAATCCGTGTTGATATTGAACTCCGAGGTAGTTTAAAGACATCTCTGTCTGGCCTGAACAAACATGAGAGTGATGCGACAGCATGTAAAATTAAAAACAAAATAGGCAAAACAGAGCTTTTAGGTAGAGGCATTAGTTAACTGTAGTTAAACAGTCTTCACGTTGCAAGCCACTGAATGTCTCAGTAGAGGATTTGGGCTGAACATGCTGCCAGACACTCAGCTCTAGAGGTTTCTGCTTTGTAGGGGAAGAAAATAAGGTTTGCAAAGAACAAGTCTATTTCCCCATCATTCAGTGGTGGCATGCAAAGGTGGAAGCTACACAGCAGGGGTGCCAGGGTGCAGCAAGGGCTGGCAGGCCAAGGGGCCAGGCCCAGGGCTGGCCAGGCCGGTGGCCCATGGCGGGGGTCAGGCTGTGGCCTGGCAGACCCCGGGTTGTACTGAAATGTGGCCCCCAGATGTGTGGGGCTGGTCAGGGCCAGCGAGGCCTGTGAGCCCCCCCCAGGCCCCGACACACTGTGGGCAGCTGAACGGTCATTGTCAGTTCTTGCCAGACTCTTTCCTTCTCCCTCTAGGAAACAGCTTTCCAAAATGTTCCCCTCAGATGTATTTGCAGCCAGGCTTACGGATTCTTCAGCTCCTTTACGTACCACAAAGCAGAAGAAGGAGATGTTCTTCAGCTACTGCTCTCTCTCCTCTCACATCTGCACCTTCAGAGTCACAAGGTACGTTCTAAAATTAAAGAATGATAAACAAATAGGCTGTTGAGGTGCAAAAGGCAACATGATTTTAATATTACTTTCAGGCTTCAGCTTTATTAGCATCGGTTATTAATGATAAGTGAGAAGTAATTATATATATAATTATAATAATTGTTATTATTAGCATCATTTTCCAGCTGGGAGTGTCTTCTCCTCAGGAGTCAAGCCACTGAAGTGGCCAAAGGGGCTGTAGCTTTCCCACCTAACTCCATCAGACCTCACTTGCTTCAGACCTCGCTGTTTTCTCCATTCATTCTGTAAAATGAGATTATGTTTGTATCTCTGAGTTTATTTTTAAAACACTGATGAGTTTCAGTATTTCTCCTTGCCTATGATAACAGTAACCTGGAAATCCTGTGCCTAGTGCTGCCTGGTGTCACCACTGAAGCCGGCTGTGAGTACAGGTGGGAAGGATATTTTATTTTTCCTTTAGATGAGGAGCCTGTAGGGATTAAGAGAACAGTAAATAAATCTGTTCTGTGGACAGATTACAGTCTAATTAGAGGTTTGTGAAGTTCTGACTCTAATTTATAAACTCTGAACTTTAAGGGAGTTTTGGTTTTGAGCACACACAGAAGTTCAATGTGAAACTTGACTCTGGCCACTGAACTGCCAATGGCTTCCACGCAGCGTCAGTGGTTGACCCAGATCAACTGAAACTTTCTCTCAAGCAGCACTTGGTTTTAGGTTCAGGGAAAGTTCACATATCTGTCCATTGTGCCGAGGTTCTGAATTATAATTGCAGATTTGCAGCATTCTAATTTTATTGTCTTTAAACAATGCTGTATTTAGGCTAACTTGTGTGTGTTTCTGTGTTCGGTGTAAAAAAAGATTAAAAAAAAAAGCCTTCTAGATTTACAACAGAGATTAGGGTAGTATTTGCCCTTCTACAGAAGTGTCTGTCTTCTGATGTCAAACCTGTGAAATAGGCTAAGTCATATTTTTTCCATTTTGCTTATATTTTCTTACCTTCACATCCCAACCAACACAGCTAAATTGTCAGAAGTCTGTAGTTCAGGCATAAACTGAAACATACGGAATTCATATGATTTTGGGTCAAGGGATAAGTTTATTATAGGGTTGCAAATAAAATCCCTGCTTACTGACATCTAGGTTTGTGTTTTGGCTTTGAGGCTCCCATGGGTCTGGGGCAGGGGGAGAAGTAGAAGCCTCAGGGCTCCAACAGAAAGGGCCACACCCCACTTATATCCGTGAGCTATACAGACACCTTCTCTGCATGGGAAATTAAATCTTCATTGACAAAAACTGTTGAGAAAATAAAATATTGATCTTGCTTGTGAGACTTTTATGTTAGTCAATTAAATTAGTACAATACCTTTCCTACTAGTAAAATAAGAGTGCCATTACTATATGGAAATATAATGTTCCATAATATTTTTATTGTGAGACAGGGGATACCTCTTACAGCACTCAGAAGTACAGTTTATACATGACTATAAAGTTAGTTGTGATCCATAAACAGCAGATATAGATCTCAGATATAGCTTTGAAAATCAGTTTAAAGGAAAGTGCCTTATTCTCTTCGCAATATCATATCAAAGTAGCATCATTTTAAAAAAATCATAATCTCTTCTAATTTTTTTATACTGAAAGACAATGAAACATCATTCTAATATTTAAATTGGAATATGAGTCTGACAATATTTTTGCTACTGCATCTTCTAAAATTAAAAACCCTTTCAAAGCTAATAATTATCTGGAATCCATGTCTACTGCAGCTAGACACATAAATGTACAAATATGGGCATACACGAATGGCTAGTGAAACATAAGGGACCTAATACAACTGAGATTTGGGTGGGAGAACTGTGTTGCAACATGACTCTACCAAATGATGAGATGTGAATGTGACTTGGCAGGTGCAAATGGCAGCTCTGGCCTCCTTTTTTTTACCAGGCTAGTTCTTTCCTTCCCCCAAATCTGTACTTTCTTGGAAGTAACTCTAGTCTCTGGTGTACTCATGAGTGTATAAATAAGCAAGCTAGGCACCCAGCTGTGGATACTTACTTATGGGTATGTCTCCCACTCACTTTTCTTTTGAAAAGTAAGCCTTTACTGAGCAAATCTATTGTGTAATATAGGCAGGAAGCTACTCCATCTTGTCTGAGTTGCTTGTAATATGGAACATAGCTACAAAATAATAAAGAATTTTTAGTTTAAAGTATTTGGTAACATATTGTTTGAAATATGGAATCCTGGCACATCTTCTCACTGCAATTTCTCCTCCCCCCACCCCCGCTCTGCAAAACTGTCCCAAACGTGCCTTAATAGGGAAAACAGAGCATATTAGTCTGCTGGGATACAAATAGCAGCTGCTATTATGATCAGAGAGTTCATAATATTGTTTAATAAAACAACTGTTCAGTTGTTTCACTGATGCATAGGAGAGTATATCCTATACAGCTACCTTCCATATATCTCACCAGCCAGTGTTCAGTCTCATTCTTTCTGCTCTTCCAAAACATCAACAATACTCTCCTGTGAGGTTGTTCTTTTCAGCTGAAAACTATGTCTTTATACCCCTTCTCTTTGCATCACCTTGACTGTAGTTCCAAACTTCAACTCTGTTACCAGGAATGGACCCCGTGCTATGGAGCAGTGTTAGAGGTTCTTCATTAGAGAGCTGTTTTCCTTCATGGACATGGCATCAGGACCGAGGTTTTCTTTTTCAATGATGGGACAGCCTTTTGTAGCTGATATTTAAGCTGCCAATTTGGAAGCACTCTCCAAGTTAGTTTTAAAGACAGATTGCATACTTGCAGAGCGGAATCAACAAACTCTGGTTTCAAAAAATGTAAGCTGGGTTGCAGGAGCATAATCTTTTTAAAATTGATCATGCCCTCGATCTTTCTCAGTATATATAATCTCTTAAAAAAACCATTTAATTCTTCCTATTTTTTGTTATTTGCAAGAATAAACTATTTATATCAGGGGCAAAGGTTTATTATGAAAATTGATGCATTTTGATAATATATTAGAGAAGGAGTAAATGTTTGTAATGATAGCAGTTAAAGCACTGAGTGCATAGCAGACAAAGATTCAGCAAGTGAAAGATATATCTCTCTCGTAATGGCATGTATAAAAACAGTACGTAGTCCATGTTATGGTCTGATGGGTATAGCTGTCGTGTTCTAAGTGAGTTTATTTAGCCTGTGGTCACCCTCCTCTCCAACAATCTATGAACTGTGGGCCTATTTTTCTTGAGGGGCTAATCTCAGAGAATTGCCCAGCTCTCTGAAATTGTCATTTTCCATAAACTGTTAAATAAATAATAGATAGAAGTTATTTTTGATTATAGATTGCTTTAAGTGACACTTTGATGAACAGGTTTCAATCATTTCTCAACTTTGAAGTCATCCAATACTATCTTGGGACAGAAGACCTACATGAAGCCTTTAACAATAGCCAAAAAAAGCACCCACATGCATACAGGCACATTTAAAGGGCTGTTCAATGATCAGTAAATTAGAAAAGGTTGATTTGTATTAAGAAAAACTACAGAAGGAGTAAGATACGGGAGGTCTCATCTATATCTTACATCATTCTTCACATCATCTGTGAACTTGACCCATGAGCATTATCTCAGACATCTAAGTTACTATATTACGAAAGTATTTTTCCACCGTTGAAACACTAAATAATGGGTAAAAGTCTTAGTTCCAAATACTGCAGTGCAGTCTCATCAAGGATGAATCCAGAAGTATTTATAGTTTACATGCTACTGAAATTTTCCTTAAAATAAGAACCCAAAGCAAGAGATATCTATTTACAAATTATTTTGGTGCATGCTAGTTCAGTAACTGGCACAATGTACAAGCAGACAGCCTTCCACCAGTTGTACTATCGTACTGGCTTTGCATAGTCTGAAGTAGTTTGTGTTCTCTGCTTTGATTAAATCCTTTTATTTAGTACTGTGGCAATTTCATCTCTTTCATTTGTAAAGCTCAAGCTGTTTGCCTTTCTTGCCTTGCAACTCGTGTGTGTTTTACTGACATCTTTCATTTCTTACATACAGTCTAGAAGTGTGAGCTGCAGTAAGATCTAGTTTGGTTAACTTAAAGATGACAATAATCCCCTAAGTGTAAGTGGAGCAGAATTTAATTTTCTGTAGTTTTTCCTTTCCCAGTGAAAAGCAAGACATTCTTTGCTTTCTTTTGAGTTATGACTCACTTCTCCAGATTTTGTTTTGATCTGAGTAATTAGTGTTTTTTTGTCTTTTATTCCTTATTTTTAGCAGCCACAGTCTATCTCCCACTTAGTTGCTGACATAAAAATATTAGCAGAAAGATGTTGCCTCGAAGGGTAGGGAAAAACCATTCATAAAAATCTCAGTGAGGATTAAGTGGGATTCATCCAGGAAAGATCAAGGGTTGAAAAAGATTGTTATTAAACATGTTTATAGACTACTTTGAGAATACGGCATATTCCTCATTCCAAGAAGCTCATAGCTCGGTGGGGGGGAGAGAGATGACATGACTGGTGAGGAGAAAAAGGAAGGAAGGTTCCTCAAAGGAGGCAGTTGAGGGAGGAGTGAGAAGTTATTTGGAGTATAGGAAATGTGCGATGGTGCTGCACACAGGAGGGGACGCGATGTCAGGAATGAGAGGAGGCGACTAAAGAGCTGAGGGAGCCTTTAACAGACCTCATCACAGTGTTGGCCCGTTCCTCTGCGAGTGAGACGAGGCGTGGAGGAGGCTCGAGACGCACTTCTAGCTCTGTGTCTCCTTAGGGGCTGTGAAGTACGAAAACCTGTTTCCTTTTGAGTTGCCTTGTGTAAAAATCCCAAATAAAACTAATATTAAGGGGGATATTGGTAGGAAAGATTTAACACCTCTGTTTTTATGGAAAAGTCATGTGCTACATGGCTAGACCTAATAGGACGATATCTCATAGGCACTATCTGCTAGGGTGAAAAACAGGATTCTGAGAACTTGTGCACAGGCAGGGATGACTCTCTGCTCAGCCCCTGGGAGTGGGAAAGCCAAAGCTGAGTTAACCCAATGCAATAGTCCTTGCATTAGGATAGGATACAGGAAGGTCATAAGGAGGAAATCCCACCTCCATTCAGTGACTGGAAAGGTCTCACTGGACTCCCAGTTCTGCTGTTTGCAGGTGTTGGGCTCAAAACGCGGGGACTGAGCAACTGCTGAATATTAGGGCAATTAGGGGCACAAACCATACAATATCTTCATGTGGCATTGCAATCTTTTAACAGTCAGAAGTGAAAATAGAGGGCATTATTTTTTCATTGTTTCCATGTATTCACCTTCTCTTCCTTGGTCCTTCAGATTTCCTTAGATGGGCACTGAGGCTCCCCAGCCATCCATGCATTGGCAGATTGTTCCAGACCCTGTAACAGGGTTGGGGACTCCTTTTTCTCTGATTTGGAGCTCCTGTGGAGGTTAGAGTGGCAGAACTGCTGTGTTGTTCACAATCACCCCCTCAATTTTTGACTGCATCCAGAGTAGCCACAAATGTATACCCATACCTCAGAGAAGCTGAAAACAGAATCCCCTAGCACAGGGTCTATATATTTCATATGTAAATGTCTGGAATAATTATCCTATATTCCTTAAGGACTGCAAGGAAATATGATTTTTTTTTTGCATGTGACCATCATGTCCAAAAACACAAGCGTTCTGGATAATGAGTCAATATCTAATTAAGGACATCACCAAACTACACTTATTTCTCAGACTTAGTATCTTCCCACTGGGAATATTCACTAATCTCTTACTGATTAATTACTGTAAAGACTTATGCTTCTGGATAATTATAAGATGTGTGATAATGGATCAGACCTTTAATCCATTAAATCTGGTATCTTGCTTCTGACTCTGACCAATAGCTAATGCATCTCAGAAAGGTGAATAACTCCACGTTGCAAATACTCTATTGTGGAATGTGGAAGAAGGAGCCCTTCCTCACCTCATTGGGTAATTGCTTTGAAGTATGAGATATAATTACCATTATCTTAGTCCATGTAACTATGTGTCATAAAATGATGAGTACTTAGTGTGTGGCAGACTGAAAATAGAAGGATCTGAAATAACCTCTGTTGGGTAATAGAACTGGTGTATGTCTAAGAAAATGTAGTTAGCCACACCAAAACTTTGGAATCAAATCTCAAGATTGCATCTAACATCTATTGTTTAATGTCAGAAAAAAAAAAAAAAAATTCTGAGAAAGCCACAGCACGTTTTAAGAGCTTAAGATACTTCAAAATTATTTTCAGGTTTGTTACCTATAGTGTGGCTGGACATTTGTTGTAGTGAGCTGTCTCAAGGAAACCTCACAGGGATTGTGTGCTGCTGGCTGCTGGCTTGGGAGGCAGCAGAGAATAAGACATCCTACAAGGGTTGCAGGTAGGGGCTTGTGGCTTTGGGTGGCATCTCTCCAAGGGTCAACTGCAAGGGGCTTGTCTTTGGTGTTGGCCTCAGAGGATATTTTTGATAAAAGCTCTTTTGATATAAAAAAAGATTCTTTGTCTTCACAGAGCTGTCATTCAATGTGGTTTTGTCCATTAAGCAGACTTAAGCACACTTTTTTTGCAGAACTGCAGCCTCAGCCAGTGGTACCTGGGTGCACATGGTTATAGTATCCTCCACAGCTTTATGCTGCTTTATGGAAAGAAGCAGTAGGGTGGAGTAAAGGAGCTTCTCTAAAGCACAAGAATGCTGTTTGGGATATTATATGGCTCAAGCTTAAAGAGGGAAAAAGAAGCCCTCTGGGTACAATAGAAATTAATTCATTTTTGTGTGATACCCTAATTGATGGTGTGTTGAGGTGGAATCTTATTCTGACAGAACAAGCATCAGCTCTGCCCTCATAAATTTCTTATCTATGAGATAGATAAATGCCAAACAAGGGATGGCCAATCTTTGCCCACATGATTAGCACCCCTGTGATGGAAACTGAATTTTAGATCCTGATGTGCCATCCCAGTCCTTTGATTTCAATGAGGATTTTTTTTTTTTCTGGAAAGAACTGATGAAAGCAGTCAGGATTTAGACAAATGCTTTTCTTCCAAACTAGATTTTGGATACAGACCTGAATTCTGATTTCACATAGGTTTCCTGTGAAGGTAACTCTGTTGAATTAAGTGCATTTACTCCTGGTTTACACAGGTATAACTGAGACCAGAATCAGGTCTTACATGTTAACACATATGGGTGACTGTATAACCAACTGGCATACAGTAGGCACCATTAAAATCTTGACATTTACTGCTCATAGTAGTTAAATTTACTGTGCTATTTGCAGTATTCCCAAGTCTAAGAGTAGGAAATCCTTTAAATACTGCAGTAAAAGTAAATCCCATGGTGTGATAAATGTCAGGATTTAAAGGAACCCAATTTTGTTGTTGTTTTGTTCTTTTTTTATTGCTATGTTCAAAGTTTTTGTGCCTTCTTTTTTTTTTTTTTTTTTTTTTAATTGTAGTGCTAAGTTTTTTGAGCAGAATCTCTCCTGCTTTGAGATGGCTGAAGCCTGCATTGGTGGGATATTTCCTTAAATATTCTCCTTCTAGAGAGCTCATCTTTCCAAAGAGTGTATGTGACATAAAGGGCAGTTGACTTTGTTTTGAAATACCTGTGAGCATCCCTGCTGGGTCTTCCTATTTTCTTCTTGGTTACACTTGTAAGTGGGGAGTGGAGGGCTCTGAGAGTTAGTTGGTCCACTAATTCTCCACCACTTAGGGTTTCCGATGGAGGGAGAACTTCCAGTGAGCTGGTGACGCTGGCTTTCCAGTGCCTTTGTTAGAAAACGTAGCCCACCATTTTGCCACTGTTTTCACAGATGCACACAGCAGTCATGTTGTCCATTCCCCCCCTCCTTTCCCTCTTCCTACCCTTCCCACCTCCAAACTATAGAAATTATGAAGAGTGTTGGAGAAGACCTTAAGCAAAATAGTCACTTTTGCAATGATACCAGACCAGGTTTAACAAAATACTTAGGTTCCTAAAGACAGGTGATTTTGCAAGTCTGATTCACACATTGACTCTTAAGTCTCAATCTACATTTAGATGGTTTGGTAAATCCTACTAAATAATCAGTTGCATCTTTAGATGCCAAAAGACCTTCTATAAATGTCATCAGGGAGTTAGTTTATGAGCAAATTTGGGTCTTTCCCATGAAAGCATAGATTCATTTTTGTGGCTAGGTAGTATTTGTATAAAATACAATGATCATTTTGAACAGTAGCAGGAGTCTTACTCACCTTTCCTCCCCTTCCACCTGCTTTATTCTCCCCCACCCCCAAACTAAAAGGAGCTGGTTTAGGATTGGGAGACCTCAAACAACAGTGGGAGATTGGTGCGAAGTTTGGAGCAAGTCAGTGCTATAGAATCACTTGTGCCCACCCACCCCATCCAAAACCATCTCCATTTTTGTTATGACAAGGAAAGAAAGAGAAACAAAGAGTGACAGTGAAAGGGTGGGGGAAAATGAGAATTATTGCCCTGGCTTAAGTGCACAGTCTATTTTTGGAGAAGGGTTAATAGTGTACTGCCAGTAGACTGGTTCCTCTCCATGCACAACAACTGTTGGGGATGTCCTCTCAAATCTGGCTACTGCCTGGTTAGCTGGCATGTGATATAAAGCAGGAAATAGGAGTGTGCCAGGCATATATAACTGTATGTGAGCCACTCCTGGTCCATCTGCAGAGTAATACTGCACCTGCCAGTTGCTTTAGCTGGCTGGGGGGAGGAGGGAAAGAAGAGAGAGTATGTATTATTAGACAGGGAAAGCCCACCATCTTCTCATTTTCCTTTCATTGCTTTGCTCTTATTTCCTTTCTTTTTACAATAGAGCTGATCAAACACCACAGTATGTTTTCCAAAAAATGGCTCTTTGGGACTGGGTACTTTTGGGGTACTGCTCATGCAGTAAAAACACCTTGTGGTTTTTTTTTTTGGTGAACAAAGCTGTCAGTGTATGCAGATTTGTACACCTCTGGGTATCATATATCTTGACTTTGAACCCCATTTTTACATGTAGGGGATTATATTAATAATTTGGAACCTTTTCCACAAAAAATCTAAATTGCCTATAAAGCAATACATTTCCTTACTGCTCATCAATCATTTTTCTTCTGCAAAAATTTCCAGCACCCATTAAGAGCCTTAAATCATAAAACCTAACTGCTTCTGAATAAATAAAATTTGGAAGTTGATATGGATGACCTACTATTTCATCCTGTAAGTGACAGAGGACTGAGCCTGGGGATGGAATAAACCAACACCAGCTGACATAAAGGATGCTCCATCCTCAGGATAGATAGCAAAATCTTCATCCCAAACATCTTCAAAATTTGTGAGTATTCTTGGACTGGGATTTTTTCTTTTTGCTTTCCAGAACTCATACAGTCTCTCAGTGGGAGAAAAAAGTTTACATGTTTTCTTGATCCAGATTAAAAAAAAGTGTTATTGCCTCAGGTCCTCTCCAGTGACTCCAAGAAACTGTTGTGTTTCTTCATTTCCACTTTTTTTTTTTCCACTGCAATCTCAGTATCTCATAATTTCCCTGCAAAAAAGATTTGTGAATTGGGATTTCTATAGAGTCCATCAATGGTATTCTGGAAATAGCAACCAGAGCTAAATTTCTGCATCCTCAGTAAGTGTTAGGTTTAGCTCTTGCTAGTAAAGACAGCATGAGCTTTTGTGTCAAACCGGATCTATTGCACAGGACCCACAGGCCTCCTTTTTCTACTATATTTGTATGTATTTGACTTCTGTGGTCAGGTACAGGAAATAAATGTGATGGGGGAAGATTAAATGTCAATACACATACGTTCGTGGCAATCCCCTTCGTGTTGTCTCCTCATAATGGATTTATTAATTCAAACTTTCTCTGTCATCGCAGACACGACGTACATGCACACCATGCCAGACTGCACAGCACAACAGCCAGGCATATGATATCCAAGTTTGTGCTGGTGATGGTGAAATGGTGACAGGTCGGGATTACCGCTTTTATTGCCAAGGAGTCAAGTTGTGGTGATTCATGAGACAGCTGTTAGAGGGTGATCACATTAATAATGTGAGCTGTGAAAACAATGTGTGGCGATGCTCAAAGCTACTTCTCAAATGACACGTGGATGGCAGAGCTTTTGGGGTATTACATGCTTTCACAAATGATACATCACAAACCTAAATAATATAGAACATTTCTACATATTTTATTACTAGTGTGAAATAAATGTAATTATAACAGGTCTTTAAAGTGCCAGGTGGCTGGTTTTGTCTGTTTATCAGGTATTCTACTGCTGCTCCATCTTATGCTCGTCTTAAGTGTATTTAGTCAACACCTCTGACTTCAAACAGGCAAACTCTTTTATCTGACTTCACAGCATATTCTTCTCACAGTGGTGGATGTCATCATTTTCTCTCAACATTGTTTTCACCATGTTTTCTTGCTTCCATTCTTATTCTCCCATGTTTCTGTTCCCTTCAGTGCCTCCTGCGGACACGTATTTTGCCTGACTACAAGCAGAACAATGTTGCATGTAGCACAAAAGTAGCCATGTGGCTACACTGCAGTGACCCAGGCCTTTCTTAGCCTGTTCCTTCATATTCACCTCTAGCATTGTATATTCAACACAAAATACAAGTCCTTTGGGGCATAGAGCACATTTTTGCAGTGTTCTTAGAGGTATCAAGTTATTTTGGGAGGTAGTAGATAAAGTGCAAGTATGTCTATATGCACCAGATCTGTTTTAGAACAAGAAAGTAACTGCTTAGCAACTAAAGCAGTTTTTCCTCAAAATAACAACTAGGAAGTCCAATTATTCACATTAGGTAGTATATTTTGATGGGTCACCATGAAATATTAAGCACTTTGTAGCAGAAATAAAGATGGTAGAATCTGTCCTGAAATAAATGAAAAATGGCGTCCTAAAATGACAGCAGACTGGTTCAGCCAAAGGTCAACTCATCTGTGAGTTAGAAGGAATTAATTTTCTAGGCACCAGCAAAGCAATGAGGCTTATCAAACAATGCTATTTTACATCAAGAAAAAAAAATCATGGCAGCCTCAGTGTTCTACTTTCACATGCTTCCATTTAGAAAAAAAGAAAAGAGAAACAGTAAAAAAATATATATTTAATTCTAGAACAATGACACCTTTTCTGCTTCTTCCTTTGCAGGGGTTATCTTAAAATACTGAAGAAAAAGCTGAAGAGATGACATTCTAGTGAAATTCTGGCTCTATTATGGCCACAGACAGCTTGACTCTTGGTCATGATGTGCTCACAACGCACCTCTCATTTCTCCCTATATCCCTCAGGGATCATCTGCAATGAGGTCTGGTTCCATATTACTGTCCAGCTACCCTACCCAGTTGCAATGCCAAAACCAAGATGCATTGCACACCATCTCATGAGATCTGCTAATCTTTCTTTATCCACCTCATTCCCTCTTCCTCCTCCTCTCTCTCCTCTCCACCACCAATACATTGCATTTTTGTGTTGTTATTAAGCTTTTGACATTGGTACAAGCCGCTGATACTGAAGAAATGTTGGAGTTCAGCTGCCTTCCTTGTACCTGGCGTTATAAATATATCTTGCTTCTCAAACATATTCACATAGGATCTGGAGAGTGCTGAAAACCCAGCACTCTTCTGACCACTATGACAGCGATAACAGCCCGGCAGTTCTCAGAGATCTAGCTTATGACAAGTTTCTTTAAATCAGACAAGATCTTAAGTGCCTGTCATAAGTCAGTCATCCTTCAAGTGGTCCCATTTTCTCCATGTGAGCTCTTTGCAAACTTATCCATCTGCGTTTATATATAGGACTGTGGTGAAAAACCACTGTAAGAACTAGGTCTACAAGAAGATATGTGGGTTAGGTGTCCCATCCCTAGAGGAGAAACATCACCTGTGCTATATAAAACACTATTTCACAAGGGTACTCCCTACTAATCTCATAAGCGCTGGACTCTTGCCAAATCCCAAAGGGAATTTGGCAGAATAAGGTGGAAACTGAAGACTTAGCTAAGCAGAACTGCAGCTTTCAGAAGCTTGTTGTTCCATTGCTGCTTTCTGGCCTTGGTTTAGATGCTGTAGAGCTTCATCACCACAGCTGTGGAATTGGGGCTTTTCTTAAACTGAGCAAACACAAGCAGCCACTTGTCTTCTCATGTCAGCTCCTGCACCTATCCTTTCTCGGGTGAAGCCATTATCACTTATTTAAAGAGATGCAGGAGTTGGGCATTTCTGAAAAGCTATGTCCTCTTTCAAGCATGCATCTTTAAGTCACATAAGAGGTAAATAAACAAGTTTTGATCCAGTGGCTGAGTTGCATAGCCAGGAGTAAAAATATATTTCCAGTTGACCAGGAGCAGATTGCCCCCCCCCCCCCCCCCCCCATCCTGCCTTTTTTTCAGTATGAATTGGAAAATAAAAACTGCCTCATTTTAATCCAAGATAAAAATTATCTTTATTTTGTGTACTTTTTGATCCATTAAAAATCTAATTCACTACTTTTCAAAACAAAATGTTCCAAAACAGAATGTCAAAATATTGCTTATTAAAACAGTGTATTTTAAGAGCCTTAACTTCATCATCTATTTCTGAGTCTTTTTATGGCTGAAAATATTCATTGAATTTAAACTAATTATGTGGGTAGTTGTGGTCAGCCTCAAACTGCATATTTGGTGGCTAAATTATTCTCAGGGGGAAAATGCCCCACCCTAATTATAATATCTGGTTTCTTCTTTAGCATCACCTTTTGACAGAAGTGGAGAAATACTGGGATTTTGATTCTATTTATTCCAATCAGTTCAACGGGGCATATTTAGCATTCCTCTCCTTTTCCTTTAAGAAATAAGTATTTTTCTCTAACCAGTGTGTTCTTAAACTAATGGTTTGGGAATAACCTTCTCACCTAATGAGTGGTGTGTCCTGTCTACGTATTCATTTTTCTCCTCCCTGATAACCTTCATAGAAATCTGGCGTTCCTCTGCATGTCGGAAATGTATAGGAATGTTCCCTCAACTTCCTTTCTCAGGCTTGCTGCAAGCTGTAATATGCAGGTTTCTCTCCTTGCATTTTCTTATTTTCCTTTGTAGACTGCTCTTGTTAGTTTTAATTACAGCAGTGGAGGACAGTATGCTAAAGAGCTCCCCAAGGAGGTGGCACTAATGGTCACATGTCCCCCCTGAGTGACAGCATCCGTTCTGGTTGCAGTACTACAAAGACATGGGGGCAATTCTTGTATGGATTGGTAAACGGACTTTATGTGAGAAGATAAATTAGCAGGCATCTGCGTTTCCTATTTGAATAGGCTATGTGTGACTCAGTAAGCCTTTTGTTCAGTGGGCTAAAAAATGGCATACAACTCCTCATCAGCATTGAAATTTTAAAGCATATTAAATTACTATGGCATATTTTTGAGGAGTGTAAAGAAAAAAAAAACGTAGTGGATTTAGCACTGTGCCTTTCAAACCGTCAACCCCAACACTGAAACAAAAAATGAGGAAAATAATAGCAGAAAAAAGCCAAATGGTTTGTATACAGAAAGAAGCTAAGACACATGTGAAATGCTATTTTCAATAGTGGTTTTATTACTGTCAGTGCACACTATGTGTGCACACATACACTACCGATTCCCGTTGCTGTTTTTGTGACTTATATAAAGCATACTGAGATTTACATCACAGGATGTAACTTTTGGAGGTGTTTTTACGCCAAGCTTTGCCAAAATCCAGCACGTGATTTTTAGTTTGCACCCTCTGTTGCATTTGCCAGCGTTTTTGTGAAGTAGGAACACTAGGCTATGCATACTGTGCACTGTTAACATACATTAGCTGTGCCTTGTGGCAGTATTCAATCAGATGAATAAATGGAACAGTATGTCAATGCACAGTATGATTGCAATTCAGAATCATACGGAAAAGTTGGTATTGCAACATCTGCATAGACACCGTCATAACGTCAAGGAAAAAAGTAATAATGCCATTCTTGCTTCATGGGATCAAATGCATGATCTAACATGGAAGGCATTTTGAAAAATATTTTTAATGGTTTTTGAAAAATAATTATGATTAACAAAACAAAGGGAAGTGAAATTGGAATGCCTTATTTACATAGTGCATGATAAGTCTTTGGGTGAGACTTAGTCTTTATTTACTTAGGCTGCAAGAAATAGAATACAACATTCACCTCTCTGATAAAGCCATTAGTATGCTTTTTGGACACTATCGAATACTGCTGCTATCAAATACTGTTACTTCTATTACTGTTGTTAATAGCAATTATTATTGCAGAAGGAATTACGGTGTATTTATGACACCAGGCGACATCAGAGGAAGAGTTATTTTTCTTATGAGGGCCTCTAAAGACCCAAGTTCTGTGCCTAACGAGAAAACAGAGCATCTATATCACGATCTATTAAGAATAAAGATCGGAATTTTCCATGTTGTCCAAGGCTGTTATACTCTTGCTTTCTTACAATGCCAGCCAAAAGCAGGGAGGGAGGAGGGTGCGAGAGGAACAATAGATCAACAGTTCTCTCTATGTTTAAAAATTCACAGCACCTCTGCTACACCAGAATATTATGTGACAATAATGTTAGGCCTCTGATTTATACCAACAGATGCAGGGAAATTCCAAATTAAGGCTGTCATTCTCCCCTCGCTGCAGATCCTCTGTTGGTACAACTTTATGTAGCACCTCTGAGTTCTGTGGAGAGATGCCAGTTTACATCAGCTGAGGATCCGGCCCTCTGCGCTGCGGAGGCCTTAGCTCCGTTTAAATCAGATCCACGGTTACTGGTAACACAGTTGCTCCATACTTAATATATATTTACAACACGCAGGTGTAAAACACACACAGGAAGGTCATAAATTTGGAAGCTCACTATTAAAAAGCCTCCTGGTTATGAATGGATTTTTAAAATGTTCCCTTTGTTTTATCTTCAAAAGATGTAGACTGGTGAAAAAATATGCAAACACTATGCCTTTAAAACACCAAATGCAACTGAGTTTTAATAACCTATCAGGATCTTAGTCCATCATAACATTTAATCTGCATTACATCTCACTTCCTAATCGCTACTTTCATTCCAATTGTGAGCAGAGAGGGTGGGGGAGAGATGAGAATTTCAGATAAGTGCCAGTAAAACAAGTTTGCTCTACAGCTGGCAAGCGCTGTGCACACGTTAACGGTGCCTTATGGCAGTATTCAATCAAATGATTCTATAAACTAAAAATAATCACCCTAATACTAATACCTATTATTCTTCATTGTTACTGGTCGCTATGGTGCTGCATCTGACTATGAAGAATTCACCGCCATTATTACCCTCAGTGTCTCTCTCTCTCTGAAATGTGATCTAATTGCAGAATCCACACCTGTTCGACAGTTCAATAGAAGCCTGCTTTTGATGGAAGCAGACTTTCAAGCACACACACACACGCTCATACACAGGCACACGCACGCACACAGGCACACACTCGCACACAAACGCGTGCACGCACAGACACACACACCCCAATTCACAGAAGACTTCAGCTGGAGGAAAAATAGAGTGTGAGTTGATCAGAAAATAATATTGTGAGGAGTAAAAAGAAAAAAAAAAAAAGCTTGTGTTTTGTGGTCATTGGAAGATTGCTGATGGGTGCATAAATAAAGCATGCTGGAACATCTGTTCTTTGTTGTGCATTCAGCTTTTTAATGTCTTCAAAGAGCAGCACTGACGCATCACTGACTACCACTCCCCATTCAAGCAACATTTTACCAGAAAATAATAAACCTTCCTGGTGGGGTGCAAGGAGCCAAGGCATTTGGGCAATGCCATTAATTTGGAAATATCTCTTTTTCTGGGATTTTTAAATATCTCTCCCTTTGAACGTTGTTCAAATTTTGGGATCCAGCCTGGAGTCCCTATCAGCCTGAGCAGTAAATCAGACTGAATATTCCACTCAAGCCTTTTCTTTCTGTACCAAAAAAAAAAAAAAAAAAAAAAAAAAAAAAAAAAAGGAAATGAGAAGGCTGTTATCAAGTCGAAGTTTATACACATTTTCCCTCTCCTCTTAATTCTATTAATGTTAAAAATTCTGTCCAGAGGGATTCTTTTTTCCTTAAGTTACAGTATTTATTTATACTGGTAAAATTCAGCGGCAGTGAAGACCCCTGACAGTTTAACAATATTGGCTGGTTATTTTGATACACTGTGCTAGGCAGCAAAAGATTAAAACCAGAGCATCCTAGACTGAGAGAAACCAGCTTGAATTCTAAAATAAAATTTTAGCAGCATGGATTTCTCTTGCCATAGGCTATGAGGCTACTATGAATTTCAGATGCATCTCCAGAGCTGTCAATGAGGTGGAAAGATGGGATTGGCATTACAAAGATTTGTTGCAATGTGATTCAATGTAATTGCAATCGAAGGTATAGCAACATTAAATTGCAGCTGAGAAAGAGCTGTTTATGCACGTACAGTATAGGAACAGGCATTTGCCCTACTACTCTAAGACCACGACAATTTTTTTTCTGTACTACTTTCTTCTGCTCTACTCTTTCTTTCTAGGTCACAGCTCAAAGATATTGGAATACCAATTAGATGCTGGTGGGTTACATTTATAATGAGTCTGATGATGGTCTTGTGACAGAACGCTTCAGAAAATACAAACACCTTTTAGGACACTTTGGTAATTAGACACTATAATGTCTTTGTTCTGTGCTAAGAGGTTTTTGGCCTCTTGATTGTTCATTTTGTCTGCTCTGACAACTAGCCATTGTTGCATGGTCCAGCGCGGGGAGTAGGGGGCGGTGGCTCAGGCATACCACTGACATCAGTGGGTGCAACTTCTCTTGCTTTGGTAGCAACATCATCAAACTCCAAGAAGCTTCTTAGCAACCAAGTTTGCCTTCTTAGACTAACTGGAACCTGATCTTACAGCTGGGACTTGGGGTTCACTCCTGTTGCTCCTGAGGAAAACCATTATTTTTTAACTGGAAAAAGCATAGGATATATGTCTTCCTCCTCAGCATATTACAAAACCTATGGCATGACTATGTTACTACTACATCAAAAGGTGTGTTGTTCTTGATTTTAATAAGAGCAGGAACGGTATCACCAAGATCATTAAAGTTCTCCTAATTCTTTGGGATCCTCAAAAGCAATCAGATAAGAATAGAGGCACTATGTTTATCACAAGCATCAAAAAGCTCAAATGAACACATTTGAGGCTCACTGAAGTGAAGGTAGACTTTTCCTATGGATGGGATCCTTGTCCCCGCAGCTCCGCAGTGTTTGACATTTAAGCAACAGATTTCACTCTTGTATCATCCCTGATGAAAAGAAAATAAACCTATTCTGAGCTCGTGACTGCACAGAGCAGTTAGAATTGCTTTCAGATGGAGTATCTCACAGAAATCAGACTGGAACCCAGCATTTTGAATGCCACCCACCTCTGATGGTTAGAGTCCTTCCTACTCAAGGGCAGGGCTGGCTTCTGCTCAGAGATGGCCCTACCAGCACACTCATGCCACACACAACAGAGTGGCGAAGGGAGGAGCGTACCATTTCTCACACATCTTTGGCTTCTGTAGTTTTGTTATGATTCTGCTCTTTAACCCAAGAATTGTTTTCAAGGGCCACAATGTTTCAAAGGGAACAATGCATTTTTCCTGTGCAAGGAAACCTTCTTACTGACAAGGGAAGCAGGACAGGTTGACTCTAATAACACAATATTTAAATGTGTTTGTTCCTCTGCTTAGAGATTATTTTGCACAGTTCCATTATGCTGTACTTACATAGTAATTGCTCATTGACCATTTAATTACACAAGGCTGTCACCTTTACTCATACTCGGTACATGGCTTCCAAATAGTCACTTTGGTATTAAGGTGGTGGGGGCCAGTTCACCTGGTAGCAGAAGTCAATATGAATACGGGGAGCAAAACCTGGCCTGCAATAATTACCATGTAGCGACATAGTGTTTACATAGTAATTACCTTATTATTTTTATGGAAAAATACATGATTATTTTTGTCCTCCAGCCCAGAGTGCAGGCCACACAGTAATTACTTTTGGGCATAAGTATAATTGTACAAACACACTTTTTATCTCTCTGCCTCTCTTCTGCATGTACACAGTTAGATGTGTTCACTGCACAGTTACTCCGGGTATTTATCACTGCATCTTATTTAAGTCCTGAATCAAATAGTTGCTTCCTGGTACATTGGCCTCATAAATTAAAAGGTCATAATGAAGAAAATGTTCAGTTGTTTCTTGTTTTGGTTTTTTGTGGTTTTTTGTTTGTTTGTTTGTTTGTTTTTTTCCAGAAAGAAATCACAATATCTACCTAGATTTACTTTTCTTAGCTCATGATTCTTCATCAGTGCATGCCTTTATCCCAGGCCTGTGGGCCAATGGGTCAAATCCTTTTGCCTCTGGGAACGTCTGTTAAAATCGTATTTTAAAACTAAAATGGACTGAGAGATACAGACTGTGTGTCCTTGACAGATGGGGCCAGGCACTCACTATAGTCTGAAAAGAATATATTGACTCACTAGCTCATCTTCTTTTCATAGTGAGAAGTACTCCATTGATGACATTTCATGATGTTTAAGATGTGGGTAGCATTGCCTGAAAAGACAGAGCTGGAGGGAGGAGAGAGAAAGAGATAATATCAGAGAATCAATGTGCAATGTGCAACAAAGGCCAGTCTCAATCCTGTACTGACACTGTAGGTGGATTTTTACAGCACTTGTGACTGTTACTAATTGGGACCAAATCTGAACGTTCTGCAACATGGCTCAAAAATAGCTTAGACCAGACACGAGGAGTTATTTTTGTGTGGTTCTTGGACATTGGTTTCTAGACATTGCCATGATTGGTGCAGAAAGAGACAACTGTCTGAGCCTTGGATAAGAAGGGGGCAAAACATCAGTTAGCATAAATTTATTTATCATCAACAGGTTTGTGTCAGTTGACCACTGAAGGGGATCAGACCCAGAATAGACTCATAAGAGTATGATCAGCTGGGATACAATAAATATCTTTAAGAAGAAACATGTTATTTGAATAACATTCAGCAAGAATTCACGTCAGAAGAGCCTCTAATACAGGAGAGACACGAACTCCATATTTAAAAGATGTATATTTTTTTGACTGTTCAATCTACTTTTAATGCCATCCATGAGTATCTCTTAAATCTGCTTGTCTTCCCTGTAAGCACTGATCATTGAAGAAAAAAATGGAAGATAATATAGCACAATGTCACCTAATAATCTAACCCCCATTTTTTAAAGGAAATTGTCAGATATCCTATTTGGTACTTGGCTATTTATGTTAATACGTTACCTGAAATGTAAGTAGATTTGGGTGTCTATTGCACTGAAGACATGACAAAGATTTATAAAGCTTCATCACAATGAGTAGAACTCTCTGAGAATATTGACAGTGACTAATGCTGCCTATGTCTCAATGGCAGCACTCTATACCTTACCCATTTTCTACAGAGAACAATCATATTACTACCGATTAGTTCTTTCTATCCATAAATGAAAACCCCCCGTGCTTATTGATTCACTTAGTTGAGTCATTTATGATACACTTGAGTACATATATTCTAGTTAAAAAAGCTTGGGATATTTTCTCTTGGTCAGTGATGGGGTTGGAGAATTGAGTTTGCAATCCTGAAACATTTTACATCTCTAATAAAACCTGCATACAGTTTTGTGGCTTATAGAAAGTATTTTTGGCCTTTAATCTCCATGTCACTCAGCACACATAGATCTGGCCATGAGAAAACCAAAGGAACACATCTTCTTTCAGCCAACTGCATGTTCTCTGCCAAAAATATGTAATTCATTGTGACAGATCCTTGTTTGTGGATGAACAGATAAGGAGAAGGAAAAGAAGGATACAGGTATATGAACACAATGGAAGAAAGAAAGATAAGAGAGAAAATAGGCAAAGGGAAAAAGAAATGTGACACATGGTTAGAAGGTAAGGGAAAGGATAAGGCTTCAGAAAATACTTTTTAGTAGATAGGGGTGTATGAAGCCTTCTTTAAAGCATGTGATGTGCCCTCTAAAAATATTAAATATCTCACTGTCTCCATGAGTCACATGAATTATTTTTCTTACCTTGACATGCTTTCCACTACATACCTACAGTTATCTGAGAACTACAGCGGGATTTTCTAATCTGTCATAAAACTCTGGTGGACTGGGTCTATTTTCTAAAGAGTAACTGGGAACTTCAGTAACTAAATACCTGTAGTGGGGCAGCAGAGTGGTTTAGAGGAGGAATATGGTTTCAGCTTACAGACTGCAAAAAGTACTTAGCAGGATATATCTGACAAGCTATTGCCAAAAGCTATCTTCTTGTTCATTCTGGCTCGGTATGGAATTTCCTAGTCTTTGAATGCTCTGGAACCAAGATGAGAATGTATTAAGAGGTCAAAACAACAACAAATGATAGTTTTCAATCATCAGGAGGACTCTATAAACAAGTGAAGTTTGAGGGCCCTTCCACAGCTAAAAGATAGCCAGCAGCTATGTTGTGACCTTTCAAATTGTTTCCCTTGGGATGGCTGATGGGCCTTACACAGGTCCCAGGGGAATAAACCTCCCCACCAACCTTTGTCTAGTTCCACTTAAGAGAGAAAGCTGGACTTGCAACAGAGTGTCAGAAGTAAAGGTCAGTGCTTTATTTACATGAGCCTCATATGCTAGAGTTCTCCCCTCAGCTTTCTCTTTCTTTCCCCAGAGATGTCTGCTTAAATCATTCCATCCCTTGAACTACTTCTTAGTGACAATTTTTCTTCATCCACAAGTCTTGTCTTTTAAGACACATATTCAGGCAGTAACATGGAAAATAAGCGCAGGTTTTGTTCCATAATTTGGGTGCTTTTCCTCTGCTATCTGAGATTTTCCTAGGTTTCACTATATACCACAGAACAAAGTACGTGTTTGCTGCTAGGAACCAGAGCAAAATCAGCATTTGGGGGAAAGTAAAATTGAGTTCTGTATTTTACAGGCAAGAGTTGCAAATAGCTCTGTGTTTCTGAGTATTGTGAAATCCCCAGAAGAAAAGGTCCTTATTACAAGAGCACCTATTACACTTGAAAAACTCACTATTCCTCCTGGAACAGCCTCTACTTTCAACCATACCTGTTTTTTTTCTCTAGTTGGTAGACAGGGAAACTTATTTTACAAAGTTGGGGTTTCATCCAGTGACTCCTTATATCAGTGGGAATCTTTCTACTGACTTCAATGGGAGCTGTGTGCAGCTCCTGAATTGCTATCATTTTCCAACTAGTGAAGACACTTGAGCATCTGGTGCTGTTCTAGCAAGCTTCTTACGCAGCTTTGGTGAGAATTTTGAAGCTGACATAGAAAGATTTTTCCAGGGCTCACAAGCTCTTTGTATCTTCTTTTCTTTTTAGAAACACTCCTGACACGCTTGTGATACTGTTTGAATATGAAAAAATAGAAGAGAAAGCTAAACTGAGCATTGTAAAACATTCTGGGCAAGCGTTTGCTTGAGTTTAAAAATGGACTTGCTTCTCTGTGCTTATACAAATTTTTAGCACTTTGGAAGAACTGAGATATGTGATTGCTCTTGGAACGTGGAGTTCAACCCCCACTCCCTTTCTCCCCTCCTCCCCCAACTCTGCAGGCGATACAGGTCTGGGTTGTGAAGAAATAGCCACGCTGAAGGCAACGCTGGCACGGGCCTCCTGGGGCGGCTTCTTCCTGAGTTTGAGTAGGCGGCTTCTCTATCTCCTACTGGAATGACTGGTTTCTTTCATGTGGGCTGAGGGACATGGGTGACAATCTTACCATGTAGCCAAATGGTGTCCTAAGTAAGGTCGGGATGCCCAGGGAAAATATACATATCTAATGTAAGTCTTATTCTATTAGTCTGTATTTTCCCTTGGGAAACATCTCAATTTTTTTTCCATCCTATGAAACAAACCTTATTCTTTTTTTGCTATGATGCTTATTGATGATTGAGAAACAGGAAAACCATCATGTAACCTGTGTGATCAGTAACAGTGAAGGGGCACAACCAGAACTTACGTATCCAGTGTCAAATATTCACACTAACCTACCTGTGCTCTCACTATACAGGAAAAACCTACTCAAATTCTGTGGAGTGAGAATCACATTTAGTAAAAAGCAGTCTGCTCACGTATGTGTCATTAGTAGAAAGACTGGCAAATAAATTATCTACTGTGAATTACGCACTAATACAAGTGATGTGTGTCTGTGTGAATTCATTTACACATGTTGAGGTGTATGTATGCATATGAACATAAGTGTATCTCCTCTCTCTTTACCTCTCTTTCATACATTGGTACAATAAGAGTAAAAACTGCCACGTTACTTCTCGGACACCAAGAGTCTGTACAGGCCTGAGTATAGTTTTTTTCCTCTCGTTTTACTAATTTCAGTAAAAAGGCTCTCTCCTTGATACCCACTTCCAAAACACCCACTCACTTACCTCAGAACAAATCCAGCCTTGCTTGTACATGTGCGCGTGTTGAACAAACCCTCATAAAATGCCTATCACATCATTATTTTGTTTAAACATTTTTATTTCTCCAGAGAATTTAAAATACACAAACATGTGATTCCATGAGGAAATGATCCAAAAGAGATTATAAATACAGCTATAAATGTCAAAGTTCTCAAAACATTTCACTGGCTCTATCTTCAGAAGAGACTGTTTACAGAGAAAACCCACGTCAGTGTGTTTTATTATTGTTATTGTGTGTTAAATGTTACAAATGCAATCTGTTTGCCTTACACGTAAACCATAGTCTCCAAATATCTTTAAGAATCACCTCTAATAGTTGTACTCAGAGACAGAAGTATAATTTAGTAGGATATTAAGCAATCTCTCCACAGTGGGAAAGGTTTTTGGGTTTCATACAACTCTCGTCAGAGGCACCTATCCTTAATCTCCCCAGAAATTAATATTTTACAGTGGATCGTCACTTCCGGCTCCATGTTTGTGAGAGGGATTAAAAAACAGGGAACTCAAAATGCAGACCTTTTAAAACTTGAGTTCTTGCAGACTTGGGATAATTTTTAGTTATTAGGAGTCATCAAAGGCTTTTTTGGTTTTTCCCCTAAGTAATTTTAAATTTCTTTCTGTATCTGCCTTCAATGTGATGCCTGAGAGACCTCTGCTACAAAAAGTTCACGCTCCTTTCCATCTTTGATGGAAGAGGAATCTCCGGAAATGAATGAGTCTGAGTTAGAAGAATGAAACAAACAAGCACCAAGTCTCTTGAAAAATACAATATGCCTAAATTTGACAGTGTAAGTTTAAAATCCACAGCATGGAATGAATTCTAATACAGAGGGCTGGAGTAGCACATATCTGAAATTTGTCACGGGTATTTAACTTGTTAGGAAAAATGTTAAGACTGGAAGATCTTTTGCTTTGGTCTACTTGAATGTTGATCACAGCTGTTTGCTGCAATTATGGAAAACAAAGTAATATTTAAATTTCAAAATTTCTTTTTAAAGGCTGCATAGGAATTTGGGACATAATTTCCCCGTAGTCACAGGAACCTGTGGGAGACATTTTGTCTGGAGGGTGGTCACAGAACATCCATTTTATGTTTCACAAGCTGCAAAGTCTTTCTCTCTATCCTCTACACTTATTTAAAGGCAACAGTCACAAAATTGAAATATGCCACAGAGGGAGATCACGAGAGGACAGAGACATCACCAGCGCACTAGCCAGTTGTGAGTGCATCTGTTAAAAAAAAATACCTCTGGAAGAAGCTATATCTTACTAGCAGATAAAGCAAAATACCTCCCAATTCTCTAACAATCTTACACAGGGAAAAAAAAATCCTTCCTGATCACAGATCAGAATCAAATTCCAAATTATATAATAGCAAATTATGTAAATATAGGCTTGTGTTTCCCGTCCCTTGTCTTCTTAATGTTATTGTCCTTCCCCTTCCTTTAAAAGAAGCAGAAGGGCGTTTAAAATGCACAGTATTTCAACATGCTTCATTTCGGTATTGTTTGGAATGAGAGTTGTGCTCCTAGACCTTTGATGTTCATCAGTAGCAAAAGGTAAAGTTTTGCTCTTAAGCATTCGTCCTAACTGTGGTCTATCAGGAGCTCAGAAGAGAATAAACTGAATATGAGAACAGTCTGACCACAGCCCGCTCTGGATCTGGGCCCCGACAAGAACAGTGCACAAAAGGGAGAAAATCTGACTTCTCAGTGGGGCCAAATCATTTGCCCTTCATTTTTTAGTGGTGAAATGTATTTATTGGCTACAGCTCACTGGTCCAATAGTCCGGGATTAGAGGTTTATCTTCTGAAAGTGGAATGTTTAATTCTAGTTTTGATTTTACCCCAAAACAAAGTCTCTGTAATTCTGGTTTTATGATTTATTGGCTGCAGTTTTCCCGAGATGAAAGTAGGAGTTCAGCAATCTGTTCTTGGAAATCCAGCATTTTGCAAGGATTCTCTGTCAGCAAACATGTGATAAGCAAAGACATTTTCTTGAGTTTCAGGCCAGTGGCTTATTCACAAGATATTTTCCTCTTTGAAAACAGGTCTTCGCTCTTACTGTGTTGCTCTATTGATCAATCTGTTTTGAGAGAGCGTGAGAGCTCAGAAAAAAGAAGTTTCTTTTTTACCACATTAAATCCACTGAATTTGCCTGAGCCAGGCATGATTATTCTCCAAATGGAAAGGGTTTTATCCTAAGTATCTTGTAAGCTTTTCTGGATGCTCCTGCAACACACAGGGAAAGGAATCAGCTAAGCTACCAGAGACTAACAACTTTGCGGAACAACTCCCCATGGCAGAGGGAATGAACACATTGCCTCCTGACACAAGTCTTCACCCACATCAGTGAATATTTTGTGCCTGTACTGGGAAGGGAAGCAGGGAAAATTATTGGGTTTTGCCAAGCCTGAAGGGAAGGGAGTGTGTGAAATACACAGACTGCAGAGTGATCCCAGCGCTATTCTCTCTGCGTACATGGGCACGTTTATTCCCATTGCACTCAGAATAAGTGCTTACCCTTTAGTGGGGCAGGAAGAGGCCTGGCAAGTTTTGTCTTTGTCTATTTTTCTGAAGGAAATGGCTTTGTAAAGGATTTTCAAGTCATTGAGGCCATCCGTGGAAAATTGATCCACATACGGAAATTTCCTGTAGAAATGTGGTACATGGCAATCATGAACTAACATTTTCAGCTCTCACCTCTGATCAGCTTCTTCTGGGCTTCTGCAAATCTTGTTTTTCTGTGTCTTACTTGTCCACACAGAACTAAAGCCACATTTATTTTTCTTCCTGCTTGTGTCCATTGGCCTCTCTGGGGTCATGGACCAAGAACTTTGAATAAATCTTTTATTGGTTCCAGTTTAAAGAATTACTTGATAGCTACCCTGTGACTGAAAACACAAGAGATTTGGTCTGTGGCCTCTAGCAGAGGTGCATAACATCAGAACTCTGGTAAAAAGCCCCACTCATAGTGACATTTCAAACTAAATAATTTAGTTTCCCACCATACTGTTCAGTACTAGCAAAAATCTTGCTAGTAATAGAGAAAAATCAGAAGACTTTGATGCTTACAGAAGCCAGAGGCACATTACCAAAACCTACTTGATCTTCAAAATAGTAATAGAAATTTATCAAGAACCTGATGCTTTTATGAGACTGGCAAGAGGTTTTTTTGCCTTCTGGGCTGGAAACACTAAACCAGTCATAGCACTTCCCACACTGGACAGCAACAGAAAGTTCAGAGACTTTCTGGGAGAACAAATCGGGGCAAAAAGCATGCTTTTAATCTTTCCTCCCCATTGCCATTCACAACCTTTGGAATAACTAAAACTAAAACTAAATTTCCTACATTTAAATTTCTGTGTTCCATTTTCCCATACTACGTTTTATCAACAAAAGATTTTTAGAAAAAAAGTTTTTCCAGATTCCCAAGGTGGAAGAAGAAGAAGAGAATTAAATGCACTTGAGTACATTTTTTTGCTTCAGCTTGCAATCCTGAACAGATTATTCCATTTGCTGTACTTCAACTTTCACTCTTGTGAAAATCAGAAAGAAGAGCTATTTACTGCAATTATTTCCCTACCCTCCATTCATGTCTAAAACAGTGACAAAAACATAATGGATCACTTTGTTCATTGAATAAACAACCCACAAATGCAACTTTATAAGGTACATTCCCAGGAAACAGATCTATAAACCTGGTAAATGCACCAAGACCCCATCAGGGATGTTTGAACTAAATCTTAATTTGTCATTCATGAACACTTCACATGCCCCTCTAAATGAGTTATGTACTGCATCATCAACAGGAAATATAACAGACTGCACATTGGAGATACCAAAAAGGGCTTGTGGGAGTGTTTTATTGAGCATTGCACAGGTGTTAACAATAGAGTGGGTAACACAGATCAAAGGATTGTGCAGAAGCCACTTGATAAGTTATAAGCTGTTATTTGTCTACCTTGTCTGATAATAAACTGTGTGTCCACTCTGGCTCCTCTGTTCATCCTGTGAGTGATAGCTCAACCGAATAGAGATGAACAGCAATGGTATCTCTGCTAACTTGACTCCACTGCTTCAATCCCAGATGTTTTTTATGACAACTTAGAGCAAGTTTGAAGCTGACCTAAACTGTGATGATGACAGCTCTGGCGAAAAACCCAAGCCTGCTCAAAACCAAACTAAATTTCCTACTCTTATCAGGCCTTCTGCATGGTGGGGATGGCACAGAGCCAGTGGAATATAGCCCAAACAGGCAAAGTCTCAGCATCATGGTGAGACTGTGTAGGCAGGTATCTGAAGGACCTCCTCAGCATTGGAAGCCAGGTTGGACAGAGGAGTAAAGAGAAAGTCACTCGGTTTATTTAGGAGGATTGTTTCCAGGCCTCCAAAGAATATCCTGTAGAAAAGGCAGACAGTAGTAAGTTTTCAGATACAGACCTTTCTTTGTCAGGCATTGATTTATAGGAGAAGGGAGATTTGAAGTTACTAGGTGACTACCATGATGCAGTGGTACCCTAAAGGCTGTACATCCACCTTCTCAGTCTTCCTTCTCTCCTTTTCCATCCACACTGGATGCAGTATTATCTTTCCTGATTGTCAAATGAGGGTGCGAAAGACCAAATGACTGGGGTCACAATGTCTAGCTCAGTAAGTTTTGCTAAACTCTAATTTAATCTGCTCTGGTTTTGTTTCAGTTTGAAGGCTCTCTCCCCAGTTTTCTGTATGCTTGAGAGCTTTGCTTCAGATCAGTAGTCATGGTGGCAATGCTGGGCAGTGGGCTGAGACAATTTTATCTTGATGTGACAAAATAAAAGTGCATTACAAATGGCAGTGACAAGGTTTTAGTATTGGCAGTCTTGCTGAAAAAAAGGATGTGAAAAATGTCTGCCCACTGGGCCCAGCAGTTGTTACTGTACTGACTGTGCTATAGAGGCACTTGTGTTTTTGAGACCAAAGAAACAGATGGAGACAGAAACACTGATTTCCATGTATACATTCTGTTAACATCATCTCAGCTTAAAGTTCGCTTCACATCCTTGAGCCTTCCAAATAGCACAGTAATGAATATGGAAGAAAACTGCATGGTTTTGACTCAGCATCAACAGAGTACAACTCAGTACTCTGTGAAAAGAAAAGTGCAGTGAAAGAGCCATCCTCCTAAAGGTTGTAATTTTTGTCTGAATAGCAGAGTCATGTAGCAGGGCACACAGTCTAGTGTGATAGGCGTTCTGCTGACAAATGTTAGAGGTAATTCTTTGAAGATCTTACAGACCACTTGGGATTGTTTTGCTTGTTTTATAAATGAGTAATGGAGGCAAACAATGATTGAGGGACCGCATTCCGTTCCAGTGTCCAAGATGTCCAAAGTTTCTTTCTCACAGCTCCCCCGTGTAGGAAGTATTGGCTGATTGCTAACTCCCAGTACCTGAGATGGAAAGAGAGGTACTTCATTTGGAAAAGCCCAACCTACTAACAGGGCAAAAAACTGAAAATGTTGCATCCAGGCACTTGCATTTTGAAGTTCTGAAAGTGGATTATGTTTTTTTTTCCAGTCTATTAATTTGTTCTTCCAATCATTCAGCCCCACAAAGACGCAGCTCCCCAGGCACACACCCTGCCAGCAAACCTGCATCTGCAGAAGGTCCCTCCTTACGCTATATGCAAATCCTTCTGGAAGCTGGGAATCATTTGACTTATGAGGTTCCTGTCTCTTATACCCAAGCCATTCATCTAATTTACATGTATTCAGCTGCTTGTTTGTTTGCTTAGCATGCTAAGTATTGGTTTTTAGAGAGATTCACCATCTAGATATGCTCTTTACAGGATGTGCTCATGTGTTACACAAAGGATGTTTCTCTGTTTACCTCCTGCTGATTCCCTGGAGAGGATTGCGATGAGGTCTCCTATACACCATGTGAAGACTTATTTCCGTGCTATATAGTATGTATGATATATGTGTGCTTCTTTACCAACCTTTGCTGTTGGGCTGACCCCCTTGTTCCATGGTCTTCTGTCTTCTTGACCTGGCAATTTAGATACTGACATTGTTTTACATTCTTTATTTTCACCAAAATAAACAAATTATGAGCAGTATGCACCACAGCAGGGTGAGTGGGTCATAGAATTGTCTTACACACTGCTAGAAATCACTGAAAATTGGTTTCATAAATCCTTCCAGGAAGAGCTGGTCTCCATCCAGAGCTGTGGCATAACCTTTGGTGACATATAACTTTGAAACTCAAGTTGAGTCAAACAGAAAGTTGCTCTTAAAAAAAAATACCCACCATGTAGAAGGAAATTAAAGACAGATTGTTTCCTCTTTATTTCTGATAAAGAATATTTTTGAAATTTTCAAACATGGTTCTTGAAGAACATACATTTGTACTTGGGCATCTTGAAAAATGTAGTTAGATTTTCATAAATGGCGACTCAACTTTCCACTGATGATAATGGGGTTTGGATCAGGCCCTCTGTTTGTACATGCCTTGTAGGTAAACAGAAACTTTAACATCTCTTGCTTGTAATCCTCTCGTACATACAGAGAACAAAATTCACCATGTGAGGTAAGGAAGGAATAAAATAAACATACAGGTTATGCTTGCCAACAAAAGCAAACAGCAGGCCCTCCAAAGCAGCCTAAAAACCTTGCCTGTGAACAGTTCTGGAGTCTCAGTGCCGTTTTAACATAACAAACCCCTTCTGGGACTACCATGGTAATTGCTGCAAGAAAAATCATTTTCATCTGGTAGCTAACTGTGCTGTATTTCAAGCCAGTGCCTAGATTATCCTTAAATACCTTTGACACCAGGGAAATTTAAATTTAACCTTTTGTAACATTGCATTTACTAGTTCCAAATTACCATTACCATTATTTTAAGCTATAAGTTTGATAGGCTATATGACCTAGTGTAGATAAGATGTAATTGAGACTGGTCAAAAGTAAACGATTGTTTCACAAGCTGTTCTGGGAACTGATCAATGTGTTAATGTCATATCTTGCAGAGTTGATTGGTCAAGTGAAAAAAAAGAAGAACAAGAGAGGTTTTCATCCATCTGCTTTCACAGATCACCATTTCAGCCTGTACCCCGGATTCTTCCCTATTTACAGCTGCAGAAAACTGGCTGACAAGAGAGGGGCAAAAGGCTTTCTCCTGAAGAAAAGTCACTCCACATGTCAGACTGTAGCACATTCAGGATGAAAAAGACATTATCCACACATACCCCCTTGAGATCCAGATGGCAGAAATGAAGGGGTCACATAGTGTCTCTCTAGCTACTGAGTAGCATCTCTGTAAGAATTTTGTCCACAGGGTGAATGTTATTTTTCACAATGCTTTTTGGAAAGTTGTAGTATAAACACCAGAGTAAGTTCAATAGCACTTATATTGAAAGCAGTGAGAAATGGGAGGAAAAGACCTACAGCTTATGAAAGCTTGGAGAAAAAGCTAAGAGTTGTGTAAAAAAAAAATGCTAGAATTAGTAGGAATCTCTATTTGCCCTTCAGCTGTCCTCTCTTTTTTCTATTAAAGCTTTGGGAAAAAAATGACAACAGTTCATCTATTTTATTAACATCTTGTCTTCCCAGGAGAATTAGATGGGTGCAGACAGAAAGGATGGAGAGGATTATTTTAGGCTAGTACCTAGGGTATTAATTATATACCTAGGGTATAATTAGGGTATAGCTAAGAAACCTGGGATAATTATAGGAAATGGAAAACCGAGGCTGAATATTTGAAAAATTTCTTTCTCTCTGTACTGAGCTGTAGAATAGTTGCCCAAGAGAAATGTTCATTGTTTTGCATATGTAAAAAAGTGATGGACTATGAATTGGGAAATATAAATGCCTTTGCTTTCAAAACATGCTTCTCATTTTAAGTTCCAGATGATCCACATCTGTTGGTGTCCTCTGGTTTTCACTTGTGCCTTGTTTATATCAGAAATAAGAGATCGTGGGATTGAGGGTAAAGAGCTGTTCATGATGTGCTTGAAATCCTGAATCATTTGCTTTTCCATGCATCCCTTCTGCTATTGCTACTGTTTCAGTGACAGTCACTCAGCTCTTTTCCCCACTTAGTATCTAACCTGTTGCTTAGGGAAAATGGAGACTGTGCCGGGAACTACATCACAAGGAGCAACCTTTCCACCGAAGGAAGATGGACAGGATGCAGGATCAAGTCCCTCCTAACTCTAACTTTAGGATTATCTGAAAATACTCTTCCAACTGCATTAGCTACAGGGAGCAATACCGTGGTATCTTGGCTAAGTGCTTCAATGCCTCCAGAGTCCAGCACACCAATAAACTTTGAATTCCACTGATCTCTCTGAACATCTCTGAGGGCTTTGCACAGCATCTGGAATCATCCCTTCAAGGTGTTGAGGAGCTTGCAGGCTCCAATCTGCCCCGGAGTGTGAAGAAGGGTATCCAGAAGAAGCACAGGCAGAAACATTGTTTGGAATGTCCTTTAAATGACCACAGGGCTTTGGTCCGTGTCACTAGTATTGACAAAGACTGGATTATTTGCGTACCTTTTCCTCTGGTGATACCTGGTAGTGCACACCACTTGCTTAATCTGAGTTTCTTGAGGGCAGAGAAAACAGAAGACTGAAAATTACAACCAGTATTTTGAACTGCAGGAGAGTGTCCCTGGTTTTCTCTTGTTCTTTGCAGGAAGCTAATTGCTGTCATCTTTCTAGGAGAGAGTGCCCTTACAATTGAATCTCAGGAGTTTTATAACATGTCTTAAAAAGGGTTTGTTTATTATTTTGGGTTTTTCCTGTTGTTCCTCCCTTCTCTCCACTGATTTGTTTCAGAGAAGCTAAGTGTACTGTACATAAACTGCTACAGCAAAAACTACTTTCTGTTTTTTCTCTAGATTTTTACATAAGTTTTTAATGACTTTCAATCAAAGACAATCTGTAGCTGTAATAAAGCAATGGATGTTTATTATTATTGCTATTACATTATTATTATTATACTGTACACTATTATTATTGAATTGTAAACTTGAACTCTGTGGTGCATTTTTACAATTTTCTGTGATTTGCAAGTGTTTGGGGGGTTCATTTACATAAAACGCAGAACTGATGGAGTTTTCATGCATCCTACAGTGAATTTCACTTTGTAGATTTGTTTTAAAAGAGTAATGTCACTCATTTTTGATTACCTTAGTAATTTGCTCTGCCTCTAGTTGGTCACAATTTTAATTTAAGGAAAGGATTCGATGTCTCAGAGACACTGGTGGATCCTGCCAGTGAATCCCACTGCCTGTGGGAAGCGCTGATTGATATTCAGAGCTTTAACACTTCCCATTTTGCTGAAGGAGGAGCTTCATCACAGACATTCTAGCTCTTCAGGCCCTATTTTTCACTTTTTTACATCCCAACCACGTGTCTCGTGCCGTGCCACAGCTATAGTACTGAATTCCTCATCAGAGAGCTCTCTGAAAGCAAGATAATACTCCCGCAGTCTCAGCAGTTACCATGTCCTCTGGGAGAGAAAATATCAGTTGTGGGGATCGACGGGACCTGCATTCTCCTTGTTTTCCTCTGTTTTCCTTGGTGCAACAAAATATACCTTTTCTTGAGGAGAGGGCATTTGTTTAAGGTTGTACATCTTGCCATGCCCTGAGAAAAATACTAGTTAGTGAGTAGACAGATTTCAAAGCCATCCGGACATCTGTTTGGGTTACTGCATGGAGGGCAGCAGTCGTCCCTGCTGGGATCCTGGGTTGGTAATGGCTGTGAAGGGTTTGCAGGCACACCCACACGTCTGTGGGGTACAGCAAGTCCCAAGGCAGGTAGGTACAAACCGGAGGTGAACAAAGGCAAAGGCTACGGCTCTAGATGTGAAGCTGACGGTTCTGATTTTTCCAGCTCTGGGTGACAGATAATCCATTTTATACGCATTTGCTGGATGGGATCAGTCAAGGGGATGTTTGAATGCCTGCGATGGTTTCACCTGTGGTTGTGTGACTCCTGTGAGGAAGTTTCTCATTATCAACTGCTATTTTGCTGCTTTATCCACCAGCTCTGCCTCTCCATGTTCTTTTTAGCTGGGTAAAGTTTATATGTTTTAACCATATGGTAACCAGTCTTTGCTTAACTTAAAATCTTGCTGCTGAGCTGAGCAGGAAGCCAGTTCTAAGCCCCAAAAGCAATGCTCGGACTCTGCTTTTCCCTCCAGCACCACACAGAGGTGTTAGAAATGTCTCCATGCTCACATTTTCAGCAGCTTCCCCAGCCAGCTAAAGGCTTAACCTCATGCTTCCTTCTGCATATGGCCATCATGGGCCACCATGAATGTGGCACCAGAGCTGCGGCAGTTTCTGATAATCTCAGCTTTTTTTTTTTTCTTTTTTTTTTTCCCCTAGAGAAAGAAATGGATTCATATTTTATCTACTTTTGGCAAAAGCAAGAAGCGAGCAGGGAGAAGAGCTACGGTGGGAAGGTGGGGCCTGAGGCCTGCAGGAAGGCAGCAGCTTCTGGCGAGGAGCTTCAGGGAAAGCCCAGAGGCCCCAGGGGTGGGAGAGCTCTTTCAGTGTTTCTTGGAGACTTGAAAAGGAAAGGACAATGGATTTAATCTCCAGGTATGTTATTTCTATTAAAGCTGAGAAGGCAGGAAAGGTAGGGGTGGCTCCATGAAAAGCTTAGGCGACTTCGCTCCCCCGGAGTCCCCAAGAGGAGATGCCACCACAGCCTGACGCCACACGTGTGCTGCCTTGAGGAGCAGGGAGGCGAAGGCAGCCCTGAAACCAAGCTCCTGGGAGCCAAAGCAGCAAAACAGAGAACGGCAGTCACCAGGGCGAAGGCCTGGTGGAGGACACGCTGGCAGCACAGGGCTCTCGCTGAGCTGCGTGGCTGACCTTAGGGTGAAAGCAACGGGTATCAAATAAGGCCAGCGGCCATAGTGGGGTGAGCAACGGGATCACGACCAGTGGTTCTTGGCTGAGGCGGTGAAGCCTGACACCCAGAGCTGCGGTAGCTGTGGAAATGTTGCACCTCCCTGGGGATCAGTGAGGCAGAGGAGGAAAGCAGTGACTTGTCACCCGTGCTGTCATTCACCCTTGCCACGGGAAAGCTTGGACTAGGGCCAGCGTGCTCTGGAGGCTGGTAGAGAGCCTTAGGGGATTATTAATATGCCCTTATTTTCTT
Source organism: Calidris pugnax (assembly GCF_001431845.1). Classification (NCBI taxonomy): domain Eukaryota; kingdom Metazoa; phylum Chordata; class Aves; order Charadriiformes; family Scolopacidae; genus Calidris; species Calidris pugnax. The sequence goes on along the minus strand of NW_015090803.1, from coordinate 7,621,758 downwards.
TCTTTCTTTTGTTCCCCTCTCCCTTTTGCAATAGATGTACTGTTTTCTAAGTCCGTGTGCTTAACTCATTGTGTGTGAAGGGGGAATAAGAGCGCTTCATGCGCACCCAAGTCACGGGTTTTCTTAAGATTTCTGGGTTTGGAGTTTATGCCAGGGTTTAAACATTTCAGAAAGAATTCCCTAGAGGCCCCTCGCGGCTGCCAAAAAGCATCCTGGCAGATGGGTTGCAACTCCATGACTTGACGCAAGCGCGTGGGAGGACGTGCCCGCTCAGCACCTCATGGCCCTGACGCCTCCCTGTCCTCCCGCTGCTCTTCAGCAGCAGCCCTGCTGCTGGGCACAGCCTGCCCGGCAAGGGAAACTCTCCCAGAGAAACTCTTCCTGCGTCCAGCTATTGATCTCACACAGCACTGCTGTAAACGATCACTTTCGGCGTGGTCTATAATCAGGATGAAGCTGAGATTTATTGAAGTTCACCTCCTCAAGGGCCAGGGGTATTTATCTGAATTCGGTGGGTCCTCATTTGCCTTGTGGCAGGACTGTGCAGATCCTCAATCACTGCCTTTTTATTTTAGCAGCAGCAGCCTCTTTTTTTCTTGAAGACCAGAAGGGCAAAGCCCTCCGAAACAAAAACCCTCATCAGAGGTTAAAAAAGCCCAAAACACTAATTAAAATAAATAACTAGGGACATAGTGAGAATGTTTGCCCACAAGGCAGGTTCTTGCAGGCTGTATTTTTCAACATTCCGGAAAATAACCTCTGAAAATTTTGCCTTTTTTTTTTTTTTGCAAGCATCTACTTGCAAAGTCCTTTCAGTAGCATGGTAGTTTCTCTTAAACATTTAGCACGTTGCTGTTTACAAAAAAGGCAGTGAATATTTTCTTAGCACATTCTAAATTATTTGAAGCTTTTTGCTAAAATAACAAATTAGTGCTCACCTTAGCCAAACCCACAAATATTTGTACAATTAAACGGCAAGCTTTGTAGTCAGAGAAGGCAAAGCATTCTCTTGTATTTTGTGGCGCCGAGGAGATTTTTTTTTTGTCCCACTAGATTAAGTTAGATCAACCAATCAGATAAAAAGAGCAACACCAAATGTATGAAACAATAAATTAAAGCCTTCGTTTTTAGGAATGCTTAATTCATTAGCTTTGATATTTGGAAAGATTGAAATGATGTGGAGGTGGGATAGAGATAAGGTCTTATCTGACAATTATACCTATGGGTTTTAGAGGATTAATGAGGGTAACTGTAGCATGCAGGTGGGTCAAAACCAAACAAATAGAAAGGAAACAGGGTGGCATACTACCTTCAGCTGTGGCTCTTAGAAATGTCTCTTTTTTAGGCCTTATGTAAGTTACTGTTATGTAAGTGACCTGCACTCAGTCTCCTTGTTTTTGCCTCCTGTCCATTGCAGACAGCTGGGAAATAGGTAGAGGTGAGAATAAAACAGGTTAAAAAGGGAAAGGAGAAAGATGAACTGTTTCCTTGACCCGTAGCAGACCTGAGAAGAGCTCTGAAGGTGAGGGCGCTGCGCCAGCAGGGAGTGTTCAGGAGAGGACTGACATGCCAAGAAGTGCCTGATAGGGAGACCATTTTCTGCCTGAGGAAGGGGAGGCATCCACTGTAGGTATAGGGCAATGTGGGTGTAGATCCTGCCTCCCCTAGCCTGCAGGACACCCTGGCAAAGAGCCTCCTTGCTGGAGCAGGAGAGCAGTGGCATTTAGGTTGTTCGTTAGTGCCCACTTAATCTACTATTTCCTGTGATGACTGAGGTGGGAAAGGGGGTGACTGACCATCAGAACTGAATGTGCCATTTTATGTATGATACATTGTCCCTTTATTGATAAATATAATTCACTCAGTCTCTCTGTAATTCACTAAGGACAACTGAAGGCCAAATATTTCAAAAGTGGTTTTAAAGTGATGCACGTAGCTGATAAAAAGGGTGTAACCCCTCCCCTCCAAAAAAAAAACCCAAAGAAACACTGCTATTTTGTGGAAAGTGTTGACATACTAGAAACTATTCCGTTGTTTTAATATAGAATTTCAGTCTTTCTGTTTCCAGGGATATTTTCATAAAGACGTGGTCTTTATTGCTTGAGAGATCATCTGCTCCTGCTGCTTATTCATCACTTGCAGCCATATAACACACAGTCCTCTGTGACATCATAATCATCTCCAGAGCAACTAATTATGATGCCACAATCACAGGAGTGACTTCAAGTGAGGAATAAGCAGCAGGAGCAAATGAACTTGCTAAGTAACAAATAGTCTGTTTTCAGGCAAATGTCCATAGTAATAAAATAGGAGGAGGGGGGAAACCTACAGAAAACATGACACATGGCCAGAAGTGTTCGTAAATAGAACATTTAACAAAGTTTTTCACAAACGCCTCTTTGATGTCACATGCTGTAACTAGCTTCTCTGGGCCAAATCCTGAAAAACTGGAATAACTCCAAGGATTTGAGTCACTTGTATTGGCAAGGAAACAAAATGCACCAGATTACTTCAGATTTGCCCCAGTGCAACTGAACCTACTATGGAAATAAAATTAAAGCGACATCAAAAGGGGCTTTTACGTTCAAATTAGGCACAAAACAAGAAAATTGATCAGAATTGCTAATTGTCAAAGAACAGTGGCTTTAAACTGATTTAGTTAGAATTAAGATTTGTGGAGTGAATGGCTATGCATACATAGGCATGAAAGAGAAACCATCCTTTCACCTGTGTAACAAAACTACCATAATCTTGAAAATGTGGTCCTGAGCAAGAAGATTAAAATGATAATGGTGACTTTGGCAAGAAAATACCATGATAAACCTCAGGTTTCTTATGGATCCGCTTGGCTTCAAATAAAGGGCCAAAAAAAAAAGAAAAATTTTTTTTGGAAACTGAAGACTGGGTGAAGAAGTAGTGCGGTTGTTTATTTTTTTTGTTTTAATTTCCAGAAAGTATACTCTATATTGAACAACAACAGATGTCCTAGGAGTGAATGCAGGGCCGTAATTCACTCTCAAGGCTCTGCTGCTGTTCATAAACTGCTCAGGCGCTGTCTGACATCGGCAGAGTCCCGCAAGTGAATTACAGTCCCCTACCCACACTGGGGCTATACATTATTGGATGCAACGGGCAGCCAAGACACAGTTGGCTCGTGTCACCAACTGGTTTGCAGGCAGACTGGTAGTGGAGGAAAAAATTTTATTAATCAGAGGTATCTTTTCTAAACACCTTTGTTACTTACGGGATGTGTTCTGAAGCGAGTGTTGGTATCGTAGAGTTGGCTGCATTAACTTTGGGATTTGCTGCTAGAGACGCAAGGAGCTTTGAGGAGCATGTTAAACCTCCAGGAGAACATGCTGTCTGAATTTCATTTATTTCTGCCTGTGCGACACCATGAGAGGAGGAAAGGACATTAGTGCCCACAAAATGGTCTGGGGAACAGGTGTTACAGCTGATGGCAGGTTAAAATAGACCTGGAGGCTCCAAGAAATAGCCGTTTCCCAACTACTAGAGAATAGCCCAGATGGTAGATATTCTGATATCAGTGAATCTTTAATACTATCTCATAAAGATTTAAAATGCAGTTCAATTTCAGCACAGTTATAAACTCACATCTTACAGTCATACCAAAAGCTCCCTTAATACAATATGGCTGCTCGTGCTAAAAGCAACTTAAGCTAAGGATCACTAGTAAATCATTTGTTTTATGCTCAGTTTCTCTGAAAAAGTATTTCCCAGATGTAGTAACTTTGTTCTCAGCATTTTTCTTCTGGGATTTAAGTAACCCACAATCCCTTCTCATTTTACTAGATACCTAAAATGCTACATATTGCAAGAAAGCTCGGCCAGAATTCTTCACTTGAAAGGAATATTCGATTTATTTTAGAATCCTCAATAACTAGAGAAAACCTCCCCCACCCCCCCAAAAAAGCCTTTACTCCTGTCCTCAAGTCCCGTTGCCACATCTCCCATAATTACCAACCCCCAGAGGCTGATTTTGAAGCCATCTATCTGGAACAGGCGCAGCTGAAAAGAGTGGGAGGAGAGCAGTGACTCAGCACTACAGACTATAGTGCAATTTGCTTTCTTTTTGTTTCCACTTCACCATTAAAAGTATAACCAGCAAGGTTAAAATGAGGACCGTGGCAAGAGTCAGGGCAAAAGTCAGAACTGTAAAGAAAAGTAATGACTTTTTGTTTACTTATTTTGATGGGGTTTTTCTTTTGCAAAGCATTGGGGAAGGATTTGACTATAAAAGACTACCTTTTAGGTGAACCTATTAATATGGGCCAGGTAGTTGCTGGGAATAAATTAGGGAAATCCTGTGATAGCTTTTATCAACATGTTGAAGAGTTATACTTTAACTACTTCTTTGTTTTCAACACAAAGGAGCTGGTGTCAGGCATCAAATTTGGAAGAGGAAAGAAATAGTATGCTAATGTAATTCATGGTCAGATGATACAAAGTCAAAAGAAGTTGCAAATCTGAGTGAAGATAGAAAAATTACAATAGGCTACAGAGAGGCTAGAAGCATCGGCAAAAACAGCATAAAGGGATTCAGTGTGGGGAAAAACAGTAGCTCAGATAGAACAATAGAGGCAAGTGATCCAGAACATTGAAATTCAATGGAAAGCAAAAATATGGAAAGCAATTGCTCTGTGAAAAAGGAAATGTTGTTACTGGGCAGTAATTAGATAGGGGTTTGAATTGCAAATAAATCAACCAAACAAAAAAAAAAAAGAGGAGGACAAGTGCAATATCAGGCTGTATATGTCAAAGTGCAATGTGAGCAGAGACAGTGGTTCTTAAGAAACTGTGTTTGGGTTGACTCTTCCTTTCTGAATGTCACACTAGCAAAAGGAAAAAAAAATCCTAGCAAGTTATTAACTTCGTTGAGTCTTTTGTGAGGAACTTGTTTTAGCTTTTATCCTCCAATGCCTTACAATCAATGAGGGACTATTCCACTCTGATTTGGAAAGGGCTTTTGCCCAAATTGATTCCAATAGAGGCAAATGTGTTGGACTATCCCAAGGCTTGACTCTCCCCATCCACGTTCAAGCGCTGAGTGTTCTTCTAGGTACTTCTGTTATTAAATAGCCTCTCTGCTGACATCCCCATACAAACCATTATTGTGGGTTTTTTTTCTGTCTTGAAGAAATACACTAGTCTCAAACCAGTCATCTGCATGTTAAGCTGTATTTAGAACAAATCATTTTAAAGCAAAACAACAACAAAATCAACAAAAGAGCCATGCTGATTTTTTTCTAGATTTTTAACAAAATGTTTGATGTTGTAGAGATTTCCAAACAATTAATGTGAAATTGGGGATTGTTGTTCCCATGATTTATTTACCGTCTATAGAGAACTCAGCTGTGGTGCTGCTGCTATTGCTACTTTCCCTCTGCATTTAGAGTTGAAAACGGGTAAGCTCTTTGTTGGGGCATGTTTCCATCGAATTACAGTGTGCTGGAACTGCAAAGTTCAAGCTATACCAGTGTGAAACAGTTGTTTCAACAAAGCACAAGCAGAAGAGCCTGGCTTGGGGTCTTTTTTGCTTTTTTCTCTCCCTAATACATTGTAACCTTGGGAAGGCCTAAAGAGTCATGTTTTTTTAACATGCCTGGCTTTTGTGGAAGGAAGGAAGTGCTGTTCCCTCATCAGCAATAGGCAGATCACCTGTATCCAAGGGCTGGTGCTTGGTGCTGCTGCTCTCCTGGCCTGTTTGACACACACTGCTTGCAGGTAAACAACTCATCCTCAAAGGTAATTTCTTCTTGTAGGCTTCACACCCTGCTCTTGAAAACTGCCATAGTGAACTTGTGACATGCTCCATTTGTGTCAGAAAGGGCAAAACAAAGAAAGCAAGGCAAATACCCAATTTTTTTTGGAGCAATGTGGGTTTGCTGTCAAAAAAAGATGCTTTTCCACAGAGGAAGAAAATGTCCAGGTTGCAGCAGATGCAAGGGATAACTTGCAGAATGCCTGATTTTTTGTTCTGTACAGCTTAATAGAAAAAGAGTTGTGTCATCAATGATGCATTTAAAGTGAGCTTAAGCAGTCTGGAATAGTCTCTTGTCCTATTTTACAGCAAAATTTCTGCAATTTTGCTTGAGTAAACCCGTCTCAGGGACGGAGGGAAGGAGGCAGGCTGGTTGCGGGTCTGTTTCAGACCGTGCTGACCCTCCACCGTCACCGCCAGCAGATTCCCCTGGGTCATTTCAGGCAAGAAATCTTTGTCCTGGCTTAAGAGACTCCTTCAGTTACTAGTTTCCTTACAACATGATTCATCTGGAGCTGCAAATGTTGAGCTGTTTTCACTGGGCTTTCTTTTCGAAAAGGCAAATCTCAGAGGGCAGGGGTAGCCGCCGGGCCCCAGCTGCTTTCTGCTTGCTCCAGCCGGAGTCAGGCCTTCCTTGTCCACATGCTTGATAAGCACCTAAATTACCAGATTTAGCTCCCCCTACACTTTGCCCGTCCCCCGAGGGGAATCAGTTGACTGACTGGTTTCTATCTATATATAGGATAGAGGGAAGTGATGCAGAGATTCGTGGCAGAACTCAGGGGGAAGGAGGATATTTTGTTTGTGCTTTCCTCAGCTAGAAAAACATTTATTATTTTTTTTTACCACTGCTACTAAGAATCCTATTTCCCCTGCCTCTTGTTTTAATACTGTAGGGCTGCTTTTAATGGTGGCAATGTAGCCAGAATTAGATCTAATAACAGCCATCGTATAGAGAATCCTAGATGCAGCGCCACATAAATAAACCAGACTGGGTATTCTACAAAATTGTAAAAATGAAATAAGGAAGGTGTGAAGTTAGGGGGTTGATTTATATGTGAAAAACTAGTGCCAAGAATATTGTTATGGGCCTGGCTCCTAGAGGCAAGATTTGTTAGCAGAAACTGTCTCTAAATATTTATGCTCAGCTAAATAATTGCTAAATAATTCCAGTTCTCAGCTGGAAATTCAGGATCAGGCCTAGCCCGAATGGGTGGCTGAGTAGGATGGTATATTGGTATTTTATACAGCAGTCCTCTTACTCAATGACACTTGTAACTTTCAGGATATAATTAATCTCCTTTTATAAAGTGCTCTTCATGGTCTGTCATTGGAACACTTCTTTTAGAAGTATTTCTTTAAAATAAATGAAGCACTTAAAAGCAATATATTCGGTGTTATTTATTTGGGAATTAGTGAAGAAAGTTGTGCTTTTCTGTTCTGATTGTGTACTCCACTTTGCATGAACTCTATTTTTGTCAGTTAACAACTTTGTGTGTGAGAGTGAGATTATGCTATTACTGTCATTATTTAGGCTTCCGCAGCTTAGGGACAAGATTTTTTTTAATGTTCTTTTTACCATGTTGGCTAATACTTACTGTGCTCAAGATTAATGGTGGGCTCCCTGTAAGGAGTTTTTTATGGAGAGACTCTAGAAGAAATTACCTCTTATGAACATACAGGGAAGAGAGAGCCTCATCACTCAATGCAGCTGGGAGACAGACATCTACAGTACAATATTCTTGTATTTTCCTCATCTCAGAGCAGTGTTACAGTGATGTGGCAAAGGGGACTATTTTGAGTTTATGATCATGAAACAAAGAAACATTTTAAAGGGACCTTGCCAAGATTGGGAATTCTGGTATTGGTACAGGCCTTCCAATGGACTGGCTTTTGGTTACTTCTGTCCTCTCCCTCAGACCATCCCCTTCTCCCCGTAAGACACCTTCTGTAAATCTGTTGAAATAACCCACTGTCGGGATTTATAAAAAAACTGATCACAGCAAGAGGGAGAAGAATTGCTTCTGCGAAGTTAGCACAGGATGGCCAGGGCCTGGGAATGAGCAGTGGGCATTGTGTGCTGTTCTACACATATTTTGGGGGATCTGGGGGCCACGGATAGCAAAGGGTTGCTCTTGACATCAATGAGTCAATGGCTTAGTGCTTATGAAAACTGGGCACTTTTCCTCAGAGGTGAAATGGCGTTGATCTCTCTTGAAAATCAGATGCTAGGAAGAAGATATTTTTTCCCCAAATAAAGGCTGGGGGGTTTGTCCAGGCTTTCACATGCTTTGATCTGTAGCTCACTGACACCACCAGACAAACCTGCCATGGGTTGCCACAGTAGAACCAAAATCTTTCCTTGCCTTCCCTTCTCTCAGATCCCTTTTCTAAATCGCTGGACTGCCAGAAGCACTCCCTCTCCAAAGCAGGCAGAGACAGTTCTCTGATGTTAACAAATGACTGGTCGAAAAATGCACCCTAAAAATTTAAGGCTCTTAATCTTCTGGACATTTTTGGATTTATGGAAGATAAGATATCTTGCATCAGTTACATGTACAAAGCAGCACCTCTCTTCTGCACCAGATATATTTTGAATATTTATGCAGAAACAGCTCCTTTATGCATTTTCAAATGTTCCTGATCTAGTTTAATCAATTAAAACAACATTAAATGCATTTGAATATCTCAGCTCTTTCTCTTATCAATATAATTCTCAAATGTTTTCTTTTCAGAGCCCAAGGTGATGAAAAATAGATTCATTTACTCTATTACTTCTTATAATTGTGGCTCCAAGAATTTTTTTCCCTAATTTTCAAGCCACAAGAAGACTTTATGTGGCTCTAAAACTGCTGTTGGTTTTCATACCACAATACTCAAGGGCATATCTCTCCTTCAGGCTGCTATTGTTTGCAATCTGGAGATAAAGGCACACTTGATAAAACTCTTTTAATGATGTTAATATTAATACTTTGGTGGAATACTTTATCCTCTAGTAATAGCTTTAAAGAGTTTGTTGAGATTTTGTCATCTCATACATTTTAATAGAAAATTAGGTTTGTGATTAACAAGAAAAATATATCTACCTGTTACTTTATTTTACTTACAGTGTCATATAACGGCTGCCAGTGGAATAATGTATACCTTGCACCATATGTAGCTCAGCACTCATGATGAATACTTGATGCTTCAGACAGAAAGCAAGGTGCAAACTAGTTATTGGCATTAGCATAGGCCACGCTGTTCGTGTCAGTCCCTGGGGAAGATCTGCACGGAGGTAACCTGCTCTGGGGGCAGGGTGTGAAGCACTTCTGTCTGACGGAGGGAAAGCTCCCAATCTCACAGGTAACCCAGCTGCTCTGATACTCCCTTTGCAGAAAGAAGGTCGTTTTCTTATCTGTAAACCAGCAGCTCTGTGTAGGCTCTGGAGCTAAGCCAGGAACTCGTCGTTTGTCCCTCTCTGCTCCTTTGGAAAGTTTTTATGCTCGAGGAAGTAGGAACAGCAGCTCGAGAGCACTTTACTGCAGGGCCATGGAGAGGAGGGCAGAGGAGTCCCCAGCTGTGGGGGGCTTTGCTGGCTGGAAACAACACCAAGTAACTGTGTGTGATTGCAGTTGCTGGAGCCGTGCAGTGCCTGCATGGAAGGAAGCTCAGGTTAGTCCCAGGGCAGGGAGATCCCACGCTGGCTTCAGCTCCTGAGGAGCTTATGCTGCAGAGCATGCAGCACAGCGTGACATCTGGGTCATTGCAGTGGGGTCTGCTCTCGTAAAAGCCAGGATAAAGAAATAGTTGAGGGGCTGCTCAGTTCTTAGGGATGTGCCTTAACTGCTGCGTGTCTAACAGCCATGATGCACACTCTGCTGACTCCTTTGGTTCCCATTTCTAACCCATTTTTGCCATATTGGTCATGGATCTCCTCAGTCTCAGCCAAACCAGCTATCCCGTGGGTTTTAGGTTCAGGTAGTCGCAATCACATTTCAATACACTGCCTACTTTGGAAGTAGGAATACTGATGGCATTAGCTATTGAATCTGCATCCAGGTCTCCAGCAAGTCCACGAGCAAGCTAAAGCAAAGGCTTTATTAAGGGACTCAAGCCTCTACGTGAGAAGTCCTCCTAAGGGCTGTAGCACTGCTAATTAACAGAGTTTCTTAAGAAAGGTGGAAGCAGACCTGCTTAAGGGAAATCTTACTGTGACACAGTCTGTGGTATTCGATGCTCTTGCTACATAACAGGAGAGAGGCAGCATTTGCCAAATAGGCCAGATTTGCTCTCATGCAGGAGGGTAGGGGAGCAACTTCTGGTCCCCTTGGTGGAGGGCAGAGCTGCTCTGCCTGGCATGGGACTGCATCACAGCGATGCGAGCGATACCACTATCCTTGCATGGGTCAATCGCTTCAGATGCTATTGCATTCCCAGCTGCATAATTTATTGTGGCTGCCACGTGAGGGCTAGTGAAGACAGCCAGAATGAAGTGCTGTGCCAGTAACAGCCTTGGTAAATTAAGTAGTGATGGGCCTGAGCAGTAAGATATTGATATGGATCTGAATTTTGAACAGCTCGAGTTCAAGGGAGCTGGGATCCTGGTTTTGGGCTCTGTCCCATTTAGAATTACAGCAAATGAACCCATCACCATTTTGAACCCAATGTTTCACACTGTGATAGTGGCTGTGGGAACACTTGATCAGCTGCTGTCAGTCAGAGCAATAAATTGGCCAGCTTTGTGTCAGCTGATGAAAATGCTGCAGGAAAAAGTGCAGGCTTTAAATGTCCTTTGGTCTTTTTACTCTCAGGCCAAAAAACAAAAGATCTTCGTAATAATATAAATAAGAACGAATTCCCCAGATCCTCCTCTCTTTCAAGCTGGTAAAACAATCATCTTCTCTTCTTGCAATGCTCATCAGAGCTCAATTCTTTGTGTCGCAGCCAAGTATAGCAAAGCCACTGCAAATTAGGGAAAATAAACATTCTCTTCTTGCTTGTCATTTGAGGTTATCTTAACCTGATTCTAGCTGAATCTGAATGCAACTTTGCAGGGCCTCGTTACACAGTCCAACAATTTCTTCACCTGAAGGAACCTGCCTCCTCCTGAAAAACTTCTCAGAGAGGAAGAAGTTTTTATCTCTCACATATGGAGGGATTTTAATCTTGATACTAGACAGCGTGCAGGATTCATGCTTCATAATGAGCTTCCACCGTGAATCAGGATGGGACTTTAAACCTGTTAGGGGTGGTGTAATGTCTTGATGAAAGATAATCCTGCTTGGAGTAACCTAAAAAGACCTAGTGACTGTTGGGCAAACCAGTAGGACTGACTGTTCCTGTAGTTCAGCAAGCTCAGTCTGTATCAGTCTTTCTTTGTGCTGTTCTGAGTGCATCTTTTTATCTTCCAGGTACATTATCCAGTGTGTAACTACCAGCTGACTTTTAAGTGGTATGTTTAGCCTGAGAATAAAGCTTCATTGCAAAATTCAATGTATTGTTGTTACCTTGCAGGAGCTGCAGAGAAACTCTGCCAGGGAATGCAGCATAGTTGGAAGTCTTCAACTTGCATTAAGAAAATATGATATGGATTACATGATAGCCTTCTTTTATTTAGTAAGAAGTCAGACTATTATTTTCACTAAGCTTGACATTCTTAACTATTAACAGTCTCATTAACCCAAATTTGATGTCCTGTAGTTATGTGTATAAGTACTAGAAATATAGAGCTAGCAAAAGTGAGTGATTCTTTGCCGAATACCCAGTATTCATGACACCAACTTTTTCCTTTCTCTTTCTGCTGCCTCAGGACTAATTCATATTATTTTCTAGAATTCTACTAGGGCAACTATTTATCAGCTCATTTATAGTTTGATCTTGCTATTCTAGATGTAATTGTTATTCCTGGGATTTTTTCTTTCTTTCAATTTTTCTTCCAGCATCATTTCTCTTCCAGATAGTTCACATTGCCCAATGTAACCTTGCTATCAAAGATAATGGACTTTCTGAAAGACTCTTTAAGTCCCTTCTTCTATGAATAATCCTAATTGCCTAAACAGCCCATATGGCTTCCATGAGATTACTTGTTTAACTAATGGTTTCTCTCTCTTGCCTTACTGTCTCTTTCAATCCATTGGGTAATCCAAGGTTATAATTGGTCACAAATACTTTGTTAGGTTGCTTTTGCAATTCAAAAAGAAAAAAAAGATCACTGAATAAATGATTCTTCTTTGTTCACCTTAAAAGGCTATCACTCTTTGACAATTCAACATTCTAATGAAAAGCTCTAGCAAAATTTTGAAATATTTTCAGCTTCTCAGCTCTTCTGACTATTATTTTTAAACTTCATTTTCCTTAATATAAATCTGCTGGACTTACCTAATGTGTATGCATGACAGTAACTCTGAAAATATCAGTCTACGAATACAATTTAGTAAACATGGTTATTCTGAGGAGGATATTTCTGTCTTGACAGTACCATCATATATTGTGGTCCTTCACTGTCCTACAGTGCCTTTTAAGCAGTTGCCTTTTTCCAGTCTCAGGAGAACTTTTCAAGTGTGACGAGGTGATAATCTCTAATAGGATTTCTGCCTACAGAGTACTCACAGGGTTTTGAAGCTAACAACTTTTACTAAAGATATTAAGCATTCTTGAAGGAAGCATGCGCAAAGAAAGAGTAATCTCAATTCCGATGTAGAACAATAGATCACCAACTTAAAGGCTAACTGATGAGTGCAGATGTTCAGGGATCATGGCTAATTACATCAAAAGCTGGCAACCACTGGATTCTAAGTACCATATGTTGTTTCTCAAAAATAAGTGATGCTGCTCCTATCCAAGAGCCTGCCACCACTGTCAAGAAGCTAATAAAAGAGCCTGGGGTCTCAGTGGATCTGCACTGGAGCCAACGATGTAACTTTGAAGCTGCCACTTCACAGATAAAGCCTAATGTTTGTGTGCCCGAGACCTAGACAGTAGTGCTCCAGTCTCAAGTGTGAGAGTTGCTGTCTGTTCTTCTTGAGAACAGTTTTGCTTGCTAGTATTTGCTGGGAAATTTGGTAGGGAAACAGAGTGCCTACAGTGACTGTAAAATGTTGCATTATTACAGGTATTCTGCAAATACTTTAACAGTCCACCATTTCTTCTGTGAATCGTATCACCAACCAAGCCTTAGAAGACTTTTATCTGTTTATTCCATTATGCACAAATATTCAGGATATAAACCTTCCTACTGCAGCACCAGGGAGTGGATCAGTTCTGCTGAGCCCCGTCCTCTTAGCTGTGCCTGTTTGTGGGCAGGAGTGTAGTTTGAAAGACTTGTACCTGCCCCACTGCATGGTCGTGGCTGATGTTTCAGCTCAGCCCAATTTGCTTTCCTCTCTGGGGCTGAGGTTTCCCCAGGCACAAGGGGTGGCTTGTCTCAGCCAAGGAGGTAGGCAGGTTGGGTAGGCAGGTGGAGAACCTGAGCTGGTGCATCCTCAGGACAGTGTACGTATGTCCGTGTTGGCTGAATTCCTTTTTCTTTCAGTGAATCTTGGCACGGAGCCCTGGAGACCTATGCAAAAATATGACCATTTTTGATTTTGGTTGGATGTTCTGCTTATCCATACTTAGCAGTTTTGCCTCTTATATCAAAAGCTGATCATAAAAATTAAATACCTAGCAACTGTAGTGAAAAAAAGCATAGAGAAAAAAAAAAGAGGGAGCTCTGAGGGCTCTGAAGTTTCGGTTCCTAAACACAAGACCTCATCTTCTGTTTCATTACAGTAAATGGCAACTTGACCAGCAATTTGGGGAATACAGCCCTTATGAAATGCAATGTTAAACATCCATTTTTAAAAAGTCCATTCTGTGCAGTTTTTATGATACGTTTTCTCTGAATTTCAAATGTGTGAGCTGTCTTATGAGGGAAACACTTTCTTTGAAATAGACCTAAATGGAGAATAATAAAATGGGGTTTTAGCCAAGACCAGACATTGTAGAAGTAACTTCAAGTAAGAGGAGCTCTAAAAGGGCAACACAGAAAGTTACCACAATAAATACATTCATGAAGTTTCAATGAAACAATATGGAATTTAGTACTTTGAAAGGAAAACCCTTTACCTGTTATAAATTACGATAGTATTTACTAGCTCATAACACCTCACATAGTGATTGCTATCAAGAAAATCTTCATTTGGAGTGAGAGATGCCTCATCAGATGTGCTGGAGCACTTGCTACACTTGCACCTTACTGAAATTGCCTATAACCATGACACTTACTATCCTGCTGTTTACTCACATTTAAGATTAAGAAATTATTCATTGTTTAATACAGCATGTAATGCCTCTCCTAGAAAACACCTCCTCTGTGCAAACATACCATGTATTTATTATGAATGAAACTCATTAATAAGTAGTGCAATCAATATTTGAGCTCTCGCAAATATCAAATGCTAGAGGTTGCCGTTTGGCTGCTATTCGTCTTAATGTCAGGATTTGGAGAACAGGTTGTACTTCAGCGGAGGTATCAATTTCCATAAGTCAGAATCAGAAGTCATGTCACCTGTTTTGCCATCTATCTACTAAATCTTTCATCTGTCTCTCGCACACATGCAGACAGGCTGCAGTCACTAGTTATGGCTGCAATACTTACCGGCTTCACTTTTACAGGAGTCTTCCCCACCACTGTGTTTATGTGCCAATCAGGAAGATCTTTTTCAAATTACTCCCCCTTCAATCACCTTCTACTCAAATTCATTTCCTCATTCTTAACCAGAGTCTCATTGCCATCCACACTTCATCAGGTGCAAGGCCCTTCAGTCTATTCCAATGCCCAAAAACTTAGAAAAAGTTGAAAATGTAATTAGAACTAGTCACATTTTTTAGTGGAATCCTCTGTATTCTTCTATTGGCTGTTTTTCTTGCTGTGTTTTTCTATTACAAACTCAGTGCATGGAGAGCTCCTTGTATATCCAGACAAACCCAGACCTGATGAACAAGCAGGGCTGTAATGTGAGACGTGAGTGAAGTGAGTATGAGTAAATGACTCAATCTGTAAGAACTGAGAAATGATCCCACTGGCTGAGCAATTGGCAAGGTGTGAGATTTAGCATAACTAGAAAATGACTGCCTTTAAATCAGCTCAAGTCCTCTCTGAACGTGGCTGGAGGTCACAGAGAGAAGCACCTCTGGGGGTCCTCAAACCATGCCTGGTTTTTGCAGGTCACACACGGATTTTGGTCCTGGACACATGTGCTGCACTGTAAGCGAGCAGCTTCTGTGATGAGAAATCCCCTACATTCCCTGTCCTCTGTCCCTACCTCATCCTGGCAGGGATGCTCACTGCTCTGCTCTGCCACTGCCCCCTGCCAGACCCCATCCTCTGATGGGCTCACCACAAAGACCAAGTGCCTCCTCCAAAGACTGAACTGTTTTTTCTGGTGTAACCTTTCGTGAAGAAATACTCTCCTAAATAAATAAGCTGTGCACTTTGCAGAACGTTTCCTGAGTATTGCTCTCTTCACTATGGTCAGGAAAAGAAATACTGAATTCAATGCAAAATTAATTCAACTGTTTTCCTCTGTGTCTTCCATTTCTCCTGACAGGTCTTTGGACTTTGAACAGTGTCCTTTTGGGACCCTAAAATATTCCCTTTTGTCACTTCTTCTTGACCTTTGTAAGCTCAAATTTCTTTTCAACATGAAATGGCACATATTCTGTTCCTTTTTTGTTCTTAATCATTACACAATTTTTTTAAAATGCTTGCTTTACATCTCTTGTCATTGTCTTTCTTTTCTGAGAGAAGAAAACCCACTGTGCCAAACCTTATTCTACACAAAGCTGGGCTGGAGCCATCCTACTATTTGTTAGGGCTGATCTGTTCAGGTTATTTATTTTGTTCAGTTTATGAGCAATGTAATACCTGAGCTATTCACAGACAGACATCCAGGCATCAGGCTTCATAGCCTCACTACAAGTAAATACATAATACAGTAAAAACTAAGAATGTAGCAAGATGAAGAGTATAAGCAGAGTTCATAATGTCCAACTGAACTCATTAGTTATATGAAGACAGATACCCCAAGCCATTACACGAATATATATGCATGCAAGTTAATTCTGTTACTCAAATATTTTAAAATGTCATTGTGGCATTTACTAAATTGAAATCTCAGACTTTTATTTCGGGGCTGTTAAGCAGTAAAATACCTATGTGTTCATATAGGAAACATAGGTACAGATTTCCTGGCTTCTGCTATAGATCTAGAAACCTTCCCCCCTCCTTATTTTTTTCACTTTTTTTTTTTTCTTTAGGTATATTAGAAGCACATTTGCACAGCAGTCCAATACAGCCTGTGTAAATCAGCGTCATTCCATCCAAACAAGCAGTGCTATGCTGATTTACACTAGCTGAAGCACCAGCTGAAGATGGTCGTAAATTTTGTGGTGGTTTTTGACTTCAGACTTCCTCCTTTTTCAAGGATATGTCTGATGAGATCTCTCATGGACAAGTGCACTATGCCTTTCCTTTTGAGAAGCTGTGTGTGTTTGTGCTACATGTAACTCCTAAAGGTGTTTTTAACTGTCCTTGATTGTTCTTCTACCAAGTCAGCAGTTAAGCATAGCTCTGAAGAGACAGGTTTTTTACTCTGAATCTAGTTTTCTATGCTTCTTTTTTTGAATATTGACATCCTTAATGCATGACATGTTAATCGAATAAATACCACTTTGAGCAGAGCATAGCTGAACTTAATTTTTAAGGAAGAATATTCTCCTCTCTTAAGAATCACTGAAAGCTTATACACAGAAAAATAGAACAGTTATCTGCTGAACTGTATCAGCGTCCTCTGATATAGCCATCTTTAAAGCACTCCTTTGGGTAATAGTACTAATTAAATCCTGCAATGCTTATTCAGTCTTCTGTCCATAAAAACTCCCACTGATGGGATCTGAGAGTCCTCTGAAAAGGAGGGCTAACTTTATTTACGTGTATAGATATGGATTCAAATGCCTAACATTACACAGTCTGTTGGAAAATGTTGGCCTCCATGCTCAAGGACCACAGAATAAGAGACATCAGAGCTGGACTGACAATCAAATGGGGTCTTTCTCAGCTTCCTACCAGTATAAAGATGCACAGTGTATACTACTGGGTAGAATTTCTTTAAAGGAAAAAAAGCACATTGAAATGATAGAAAAGGAAATCAATAGTGTCTGACTCCACCGCTTGGAAGGAATTTGTGGGACATGAGTTCAAGGCAATGCACAGTTACAATAAACTATTTCAACTATTCATACATAATGCTCTGTTCCAAAACATTTGTAACTGCTCTAGAGAAAAGCTCTACACAGAGCCATCAATATCAGAAAAAGTGTTTTGTGGAAACATTATTTTGATTAAAAAAGCCACAGGAAAATTAACGATACAGTAATGTGAGCTGGTCTAAAAAGTGTTTTGTGGAAACATTATTTTGATGAAAAAAACACAGGAAAATTAACTATACAGTAATGTGAGCTGGTCCTATTGTCTATAGATAAGTCCTTAAAATTTTGTCACAGTTGAGTGAATGGCACATGACACAATGGTGATTATTCTGTTAGCTGTGGTTTGATATCTAATACCCTGTCTTGTCCAGATTTCTGTGATTTGAGCAGTGGAGGTTTATTTTCTTACAGAAGAAGATCTTGTTAGGAAGGCATTTGTGATCTGCCTGACTGTTACCAGGTTTTGGGGGTGAGTCCTGAATTGTCTATTGCTGTTTACATGGCAGGTCATTGTGAATGTGACCTTCTTCAAAATGTCTTGGCAATTCCACTTGACCTTGCCAGACCCTAGCACCTCTGTTTTGAAAGTCTAATGGAAAATCATGGGACTGTGACTATCAAGACAGATTTTCAAAGCTGCCTGTTTACATTTTGATGATTTGGATTTTTAAGTCCTGAATGTTAAGCATCTAAATCCCTTTGGCCTTGCAAAGCTAAGAGGACTGAAGAGAAATGGGGATGGTTTCTGTATAGCACTTGGAAGAATATCAGGTAGTTTATTTTTGCCTGTTCATCCAGCTGCTCAGCCATTTACCATCCTAATAAGTCTAAGTAGGCAACCTTCTGTTTCCCTAAGGAGTCTAGATTGCCTGTGGCTGTGTGGATTGGTCTCTAATAGACAAAATACCCTATATGCAGAGGAGGTCGTGCTGGTGCATTGACATTTGTTCAGGGAGGGGAATTTGCCATCACTGTCCATCTCCTTGGCTGTTTTACAGGCCGTTTCTGTTCCTTCTGCAAAGGCTGTGGGTCCCACATGTTAGCCCCCCACCTCCCGCAGAGGTAAGCCTCCCTCCTCTGTGGGCATGTGGGCTCTGTCCTGCCCTGGGATATGGGAATTTTGCACCCCGACGTGGGCTTGGGGCCGATGCAGCTCAGGCAGTGCCCTGGAAAGCTGCTTGGCATGCAGTGTGCCTGCTGCGCTTGGCAGCCCGGTGTTTCATGGATAATCAGCATGTGCTGGAGAACAGACAGCACAGTTTAGAGTGGAACTGACCCCCAAATGTCCCTTTTTGGAAAAAAAGTAAGGGTCAGATTAAAGTAAATCTCATGACTGAGGTGCCTAGGCTGGAAGCTCTCTTTAGTCTTGCTCCTGGCTCCGGGTGGCCTGTAGCATGGCAAAGGCCAGCTGGGAGACTGCCCAAAGGGAAGGGCAAGACCATCTTTGGACCCTCCTGGCAGCTGGTCCCTGTAGCCACCCCACCCCTGTCCAGAGATCTGCTGGGCTAGCTGGGGGGCTGGCAAACCCACGGGATAAGCACGCTCACCCCTCAGCCTGCCACAGCTTCGTCTCTGGGGACAGCAGACACTTATCTGATGTCAGGTGTAGCAGTTTGACATTAATATCTCCAGCAATTAGTGCTTTTACAAATCAGTCATGAACTGCAGTTTTAAACTGATTTTAACAACCAGAGCACACTGCCACTAGGCAATGAAAGCAAGTTTTTCAGCAGCAATATTTTAATGAATAGGAAAGAGAAACAGACTGTACCTGCTGTGCCCGCTGCTGAGTACTTTGTATCATGTTTTAAGGAAAACAAGTGGTTTGTTATGTTTTCTCTTTTTTTTTTTTTTTTTTTTTTTTTTTTTTTAGAAAAAAAATCCGTGGTGATGCTTCAACCATAAGCAGTTGTGCTACACAGCCAGTGCTCCTTTCCTTTTCCCTAGAACATACCCTGCACTTAGTTTTTCAGAAACCTAGATGAGCGTGGCAGAGGGAGAATTAACACTTCAGGAGTATAAGTGACCACTTATTTTTAAATCTGCCTGAACTATGAAGCCACAAACATTATTTGCCTCATTTCACCAGGATTTTCCCAATTTTTTTTTTTTTTTTTTTTTTTTTTTTTTTTTTTTTGTTCTTAGTAGAAGAATACTGGCTGGACAAAACACAGGATTGAAACTCTCAGGCTTGTGCTTTCCTCAGAAAGACAGTGAGCTTGCAAAGCAATTATGGGTTTCTGTGGATTAGGATAAATAACCTCTCTGAACTATAGTGTTGTTACATACAAAACCAAAGCATATCCTACAGCAATCTCTGCTGTTCTCTGGTGTAGATTGAACCTGCCAAAGACTGACTTGATGTATGACTTTCTCATAAGCTTAGCAATAAGTAGACATATTTATGAAATTTCCAAACTAAAGCAATTCTTGCTCTTCCTCACTCCTAAGGCACAAGGAAGCTCAGTGGCAATTATCCTGCAAGAGAGTCCAAGGAGACACTGTTTTAGTGTGACATTTTCATGAGCACTCAGAAGGGTCTAGACCTGTGTCTGGAGATGGTAGGACACTGGCAAGAGCAAAGCAAGAGGCCATGAAGAATTTTTTTCCCCAAAGAAATTTTGAAGCATTTTCAGTAAAACAAAAACCAGTCTCGGTATTTCCAGGAAGATGTCAGGGTATGTGTTTGATTGAAAGTCCACTTGGATCCCTTAGTGATGTGTGGGTACCCAGATATCACATCCTTAATTCCTCTCTACTCATGTGTCTATTGTTGCACTGCTTTTACTCCCTGGCACAGAAACAAAAGTGCCAGTATCCTCTTTCAGGCTTTCAGGGGGATCTCAGTGGTAGGGGTAGAAGGAAGGAGCAGATCTTGTGTTTCAGGAGTCTTCAGGGGCTCCTGGCCTCCAGAGGGTGAAATAAGGAAGCAGGAGTGTTAAAGAAGGCAGATGGGGAGCAGAAGAGTGCAGTTTTTATCTCAGGATCAGGCATCAGCCGATGGCTGGCGCTGCTGGGAGTGCATGGAAATCCCACTGCTGGACTGGGGTACCTCATCTGACCCCTCATCTACTTACCACCATTAAAGAAACCACAGTATTTTAAATGAGACATGACTTAACCATTACTTTCTGGTTATGTTCCAAATGAGTAATCATATTTTACACAGGTTGCACCCTCTTCAGGGAGAGTTTTTGATCTATAGTTAGGATACTCACTATTAATAATGGGGACCTTTGCAGAGGTAGGTGATAGCTCATTAACATTCTTCCCAGGACTTTCTATGTTTAGATGTTGTGTTGATAATGCTGTCTTCTAGTACAAGTGCTCAGAAATAAAACTCTAATATAATCGGCAAATTAGCTGCAGAATAATAAGCTTCATTACAGCTAGCCAGCTACTCCAGCCTTCCGCTTTTATCAATGAATTAAAAGCTCTTCATCTGCAGTTATTACTGTAACATGACACGGCAGCAATGCTGAACAGTTGAGAAGGCGATTTTGCAGTGATAAGCATGGTCCCCCACAGACTCTGTGGTTCTGTAGCATGTATCCCTAGCCATGGGATTGTTCTCCATAATCAAAGATTTCATTTAAAAATAAAACTGCATTGCAGCCAGAGTGCCTGTAAAGGCAGTTTTTAAAATAGTCCTCCAGTGTAGGACACCGTCAGGATGTCAGTCTGAGTCTGCAGGCAGGCAGGAAATTATCAAGCCTAATTCAGTGGCTGCAGTTCTCCATGTATTTTGTGCAAGGGACGATGAGAAAGTGCTCAGGTCCCTGCACAAAGGGTAACCATAGTAGTTAATGTTTAGAGAAACCCTAATTTCCCTTTGGACTTCTGGATTTCCCAGTGGCTCTTTGTGGAGTGTGGGGTCTTCACTGTTGTCAGTGTCCTTTTTTGGGGTATTTGTATTTGTTCTAGGTAAAGATTGTAATTTTCAATCCTTCTCTTTTCTGACATTTAGAGATCTTCATGCTGATGCTTTCTTTCTGTGATGGATTTCCCGTGATATTTGCTAGAATCCTGTCTGGCTTTTGAGGGTTGGCATGACTAACCAAATGAAAAACAGCTTGAAAAAGATTTTGAAAAATAGAAATAGTTGTCATCTCAAAATCTGCTTGAAAATTCCTACCAATTTCAGCAGAAGTTACTCTGTGCTTACATCTCCCAGTTACCTAATTACAACGTTGCTCATTTTGAAAGGGATCTTGTCACTCCTTGGCTTTGGCAATAGTAAAAACCTTTTCCAGTTGGAAAGTCCTTTGAATTGTGGTCACCAAACACAAAGACACAAGGGCCTTGTGGGAGTGCTGGCAGAATGAATGTCTTGGGTGCATGAAGCAAGAAGACTGGAGAAATTTCTCCTACATTCCTCCTATAGAAAGTCCTCCTGCATTTCTCTTGCACTGGGCAATGGTAGCAGTGACATGACGTTGTGCTGGGTCGTCTTAAGGTTGGGAACTACTGCAAGAAGCAGAAGGAGAAGGTAAAGCCCAGAAGAAGACAAGAGAGAGGTTTTATGCTGTCACTGCTGTGACTGCAGTTACCCTCTCCCCACTGAAACTTTTCTCAGGTGCAAAAAAATATAATTGCTAAGTAGTGTAATAGCACGCTAAGCAAACAGGCATACAAAATCTTTTTTGAGGAGGAATTTCTCTTAAAAACCTCACTCTCCCACACTATCTCCAATAAATCTAGTAACAATGTTTTTGTTAGTCTTCTCCCCCCTCTTTCCTAAACTCTTCTGAAAGTGTTCCTGCATGGTACATTAGCTGAGGCACTGGAAACAGCCTGTTTTAGCTAAGTACAACGTAATACTCCCTGCTGGCACAAATCAAGGGTTGACACAAAGGTGCGAATGAATATCCAGCAGGTACTCTTTAGGCTGCATTCCAGTTCAGGAAAAGTTGTATGTACTCATATGTTACAAATTTAAAACTGTGAAAAAGCCATCCCTTCAACATCTACAAAGTCCTTCTTCCTTTGTGGAAGTTTCTACCCTTTAATCTTATTTCTGCAAGGATAAGCATATGCATTGAGTGCACCCTATGGAGTCAAGAATTTGGAAGATTTTTACAAAGACCTTAAATCTTTTTTAGAATGAAAAACCTGAAAGCAATCTCAGCCTGAGTCTCAGTGGCTTTTGAATGCTTTAGACACAACTACACAGTTCAGTATCTGGAAAAGAATAACTGCTTTTGTTTTTTTTCCTGAAAATTGTATTTCTGAAATGAATGCTTTTGCCAAATTTGATTTTGTGTGTGAGAAAAGCACCATTTTCCAATGAAAAAGTTCAGCTGCTGTGCAAGAATGCTCAAAGAAAATGATTATTTTTTTTCAGTTTGCATGACCTTTTTGTGCATGTATTTAGAAATATCCGTTCAAAATGAAATGCAATTTTGAATTTCTCCCAGACTTGCCATGGGAAAATAACATTCTTCTAATGAAACAATTCTTTTTTTGCTGATTGTTGGGGTGGTTTTTTTGCACAAGAAAACATGTGGGGTTTTTGTTGTGTTTTGTTTTGTTTTAATCAGTGTTAATAATGATTAATACCAGACATCACTTTATACCAAGTCTTTTTTTGGCACATGCCACAGATAGCACATATATTATGTGTTGGCTCCAAATATAACCAGTCCAATCCAGGTAACATTAGCTTTGCAGGTGCTGGTGGAAGGCAGGACAAGAAACGCTCTGCTCCTCGGACAGCTCGCTGCTCATTGCCAAGGAGCTGGTGCAGAGAGGGCCTGGCGTCGCCAAGTATCCAAACTTCTCATCTGAATCATTAGCACTGCTGATATGCCAGCATTTGTGGGCTTCCAGGTTTTTGGTGGCCTTCGTGGTCATCGGTATCCTGTGCTGGATGAAGGCCAGCTATTTTCATCTGGGCCAGGGCAATAGTTTTCCAAGGGACGGTCCATCCAAGAGCCAGTTAATGTCTATTGTATTAACTCCTTCAAGGAATTTGTATTGGGCTTTACTTGGGCTGTGTGTTGGTTTGATTTCTGTTGCACATTCGTCTCCGCGTGAAGATGAGGCAGGACTATTTCTGCGCCAAGGAGAGGCCCATCATTGCAAGAGACAAGAGAACAAACATTCTCGCAGTATAATCAATCTTATAGAGCAGATGGATACAGTAATTAGAGCAAAAACAATTTTGCCAAGAATATTAACATTTCAACAGTTTATCAGAAAGGGGGTGTTGACACCGGTCAATAATTTTCTGATTATTGCAAAAACATCTTAAGTTGTTGACTATTTTGTGCAAAATAGGACAGACTAATTTTGGCCTCCTGACCTTGTTTACAGCAATGGGAGGTAGCATTGCCACCAAAATATTTTTTAAAAAAACAAACAAACAAACATGTGTTTTTCCATGATTTGAAGGTATCGTAGGCCATAAAGATGTATGCGGTTTCCAAAGAGCATATTTATTTATATTTTACTCAGTCTCATGATACTTGGGTGCATGTGGCAAAAAATTAAAAAACTGTTGCCAACAGTTAGCACAAGTCAAGCCTACCCATTCCTCCCCCTCTTCCCATGCATGGATGAAATAAACATCATGCTTATGAGACCAAAAGAAAGAACAATAATAAAAAAGAACTTAGAAGAATCCAAGTCCATCAAAGTTTAAAACACCCCCTTCACAGGAGAGGAAATAACTTCTCTTTGGTTTCTACCAGTTGAGTGAAAAACTGGCAAATCTTTGTGAGATATGGGAGGAAATACTAAAATAAAATGCATATAGCTGGGGTATGGGACATTTTACTGCCAACAGTGTATAATTCAGTCATCTATTTGTCTTTTATTTCATTTTCCCCTCTTCTCTTTATCGTTTCTTCCATTTTTCCAGTAGCAATTCTTTCCATTCACATGTTTTCTCCCCTGCGCTGTCCTTCACTTGTCTCTGATGCTGTTCTCCTAGTGCACCTTCACTGGTGGGCCCTTGACATGCTGTTATACAGCCCCAGGGGATAGGATCATTAGGCTGTGCTGAAGGACCTTCTCATCTGCCCGCTGCAAGGGATCCCTCCACGGGGCAGCAAGGTGCTTTGCTATACCTGCAGGTTACGCAGCTGAATGTGAACATCTGTGAGAAGTCAGCACAAATCCCCTGAAAAAATTTCCTGCCCTATAGCTCACATTTGGGCATTGTGAAAGGACTGGAGGTGCAGATATGGATTCACTTGAAGTCTTGCTTTCCCTGAAGGAATCACGTAAGTCAGGTTCTGGCAGAGCCCAGGAAGGAGAAATCAGCAGGAGGGAATACCCTTGATGTCAGGAATGCTTCTCCACTCTACCTGCCAGACCCCAGTGC
Organism: Calidris pugnax; assembly: GCF_001431845.1. Lineage (NCBI taxonomy): Eukaryota > Metazoa > Chordata > Aves > Charadriiformes > Scolopacidae > Calidris > Calidris pugnax. Next base: position 7,597,417 of record NW_015090803.1, on the reverse strand, counting down.
TGAAGAAGTGGATAAAAGACCACATAGCCAGACAGAAAATTGCAATTACAGCTGCTCATCCTGCGTGTTGCAAACAACTTCTTAGTAGCAGCAAGAATGCTTTGCAGCTAGAACTTCCAATGGTTTGATACTGATGAGTAGTGCTTGCAGCAAAACTAAAGAGGGGTGGGGTGGTAGGGCCTTAAATAAATTTTTTTTTAGGCCCAGTGTCAGTGCCATAAAACCAATTCCCACCATAAGTCAGAGCAACCCAAAGACTGTTTCAAGTCTTGCTTGGTGGCCTGTGACCTCTGTGAGGCCACAGCAGAACTGAGGGCTTAGGTGCCTAAGCCACTGTGTTGGTCACACACTTTTTTTGCCCAAACACAATCTTCTTCTTGGGAAGTGAGGTGAAGAAGTACAGTCCAGTCGCCATGAGTATGTCTTGGAAAATGTCGAGTTTGGTATCGTATTGTTTGATCCTCCTCAGTAGAATAACCATTTATGACATATGGCATGTTTGCAGCTTTGTTTTTCTTCTTGATGCTATTCCAACAGGTTTGGTGAAACCATGCCCCAAGGCAGCCAGTGAAGTTCAGGAAGCAGGTTTGAGTCAACCTGCCATGGACCCTTGCTCAGCGGATAAGTGGGGAGCCAGGAGCTGAAGGACCCTGAGCCTGATACTGCTCCAGGTATCTTCAGGTTGTAGGAATATCTGCCCCAATGCCTCTTTAACAACAAGCTGAGGTGTGAAAGCTGACAGGCAGAAAGCCTTCCTGTCGTGTCTTGTGCTTCTTACTCATTTGCTGGCTGGGTGCAAGGTATAGCTGCCTCAGGCTACACTACATCATGACCACACTGGGTGGGAGCCGGCTGTAGCATTTCACCTCCTTTCCTACAGCAGCGGTGAGTTAAGCCTTTATATTATGATATCTAGAAAGAAAGCAGTTTTTCCTCTTGCCCTAGCAAAGTAGCCAGAGACCATCAGGAGAGCGGCTCAGCAGCTGCAGCAGGAAAGGGGCAGCTGCTACTCAGAGCTCTTGCAGCTGCTCCGTGCTGGACCCGGTGGGTTAAAAGTCTGGACTTAAAAGTCCTTGTGAGAATAATTGTCCCATCTACTAGCTGTCTGGCAGTGGCTGTGATCAACAGCTGACGTATTGATTAAACAGGGGAGACAATGGGTAAGCAGATAGATTGTATTTACGCAAATAAGAGCATGCGAAATTGAAGCTAAATCACTGGAAATCACCGTCTGCCCCTTTGAATATTTAAAGGTCAGGAGTGTGGATCAGAGATCAAGTAGTACAGGAAGTGGCGGGGGAATAAATGCCCTGAAGGGTCTGAAACAGCCTGAGTTTTGGCCTTCAAAGTTTGTGCAAAGCTTCTCCCAAAAGGAGGCGGAAAGGAGGAGGGCAGTCTGAAGCCAAGCCCTAGGGCAGACGGTGGCAGATGCTGCACGCTGGAGCAGTGCTCCACGGGACACGATGCCAGCCCGAGGGTCTGCCTGCACAGGAATGATACATTGGATTAGGCTATTCACCCTGGCTCCAGGAATGAGCTGTATCAAACATGAAATGCAATCACATTGCTTTGATCTGCTTTCCCACGGTGCTTTTTTTGTCCAACAGCGCGGTGGCAAGCGGGGCTGTGCTCGTGTGCTACGCGGCACCCTGGGGAGGTACCACCAGCTGCAGTGACCGTCCCTCTGCTCGTGGCTCCCCAGAGCGCGTTGCAGAAAGCCCAGTGACAACTGGAAGAGACCTGGGATCAAACCAGTACATTCCCCTGATTCTTCTTCCAGCCATCCCATAATGCACCCTAAAAAGCTTGGGAGCGATGTCTCCTGCGGGGATGATGCAAATATATATGGCTATTTTTTTTCCCAATCATCCTGGAAGCCCTCACTTACCCTTCCCTGGTGTGAACCTTTCCAGTGGTCTTTTGAAGAACAGAAAGGAGCGGGTCAGCTGAAGCTGAATGGAAGTGGGATGTGTACAAGGGAGGCTGAGAGAAAGGTGGTACCACATGATAAAAAATGGCCCAGTTTTGTAGGTGAATGGGGGTCAAAGGAGACTTACTTTTACTCTTGCTGCTGTTGGAGCATAGTTGTGAACAGTGACTGCACTGGTACCATGGCAATGACCAAAATTATTTGGGTATAAATTTTAAAGTTGGCCTGCACAGGAGGGAGTGTTCTGTAAATATGAGGTGACTTACTCCTCAATAAAATTATTTGCATCAGTTGTTTTAAAATCTGAATATGAACAAGATAGGCAATAAAGCACGCAAACCTGACTAAGAAATTTCAGCCCATTTAAATTTGTCTCACTTTTGACTATGGAGGACTCAAAGCAACCTTGTCCCTGGCTAGATGCTGGACACTGTCCACATGGATGCCATCACTGGGTCACAGGAAAAAAAGAGTTTAGTGTAATCTTCACATGTGCAGCCCTACAGAGTGGAAAGCAGTCCTTGGTCTCTTTAAAAAAAGGTCAGAGCAACCCTTTGCTTTCACAAACTTTGAACTTCTTTTTTTTAGCCATTTGTGCTTTTGGTATGAAGGGGTGTGTATAGCAGTGAGTTTTGCAGTTAAATGTATGGAAAACTGTCCCCTTTTTCCTTTTTAAAATCCTGCTGGCTGATAATTTCAACCATTGCCTCTAGTTGTGTTACAAAAAATTTTTAATTTTCTTTCTGTATTCATCTTCCATGCACTGCTTCAGATTTTGCAGGTATTTGCTAAAGAAGCAATCTGCCACTACCTTTTTGCAAGCCTTCTCTATTTATTTTTTCTTCTGAAACAACTCCAAAACTGTTCATTCTTTCTGCATTTTTTGAGGACATCTCTTTTGTGAACCACAAGCACTCCTAACGTAGTTTTTCCTGGTGGTTAGCTCAGATCTCCTTCAATTTAAACTAGTCTTGCAATTCTCCAGTCATCTCTAGACATGGCTGCCCCAAATAAGTTTTTATCTAGATATTTCTTCCCACCTTTCCTCCTTTCCTGCCTCCTTCAGTCTCTCAGCTGATTATTATTAGGCTGGGATATTGCATTTGGCCTATTAAGGCAAGTCAACAACAACACCTGTATTTACTTCCCAGTCCAAGCTGTCAAGCTGATAATGATAAAGAATCACTTCTCATACACTTTTGAAAGGACGTCCTTGTCCACCTTTCCCTGAAGTGGTTGGGTTTAAGGTAAGTTGTTTTCTAAATTGCTTTCCCCAGTTAAAAATATTGACTGCAGATGAAGGGCCATGTTTAGGTTGATGACGTCAGAGTAAAGAAAAGTTAAGCCATTTTGGGCCATGTTACATGCGGGTGACCCCCCTTGAGATGGGGGGCAAGAAGGGACACACAGCTGTGTGCAGTGCTGCTAGTTATCAGAATGGTATCCTGCTGTAATGGGGATGTGAAAAGGCAACAACATCTGTAAGGCTGATCCTGAAAAGGCTGCTTATTTTGTAATGCAAATAAAAAAACAGAGCGCTCTTTGCTTTAAATTATGTTCTGGGACAAACTCCCCTACATAGTTAGTAGGACTCTGCATGAATTTTTCTGGCCCTAACAATTTCAAATCGTTGTGACCGATGCTTTGAGGTGACTATAGCTTGTGACCGATGCTTTGAGGTGAGCATAGCTTAGTATGAAATCTGTCTCTGAAGCCTCTTGGAGCAAATTATTTGCCTCAAAACTTCAGAACTGTGTGTGCTTATGTAGCTCTGTGTGCTCACTGGGCTAATGTTTTTTCTGTTCTCTTGCACTGTGATAAACATCTGGGCCATACAATACATTTGATTTTTTTTTTTAACTCCTGTGGATCATCTGGTCCAAGGAGAAGCTGGGCTGTAGGAGACAGCTCAGAAAAGTAGGTTCAAGGCTGCAAACATGCTGTTTGTGGTTGGATGTGATCCTGGAGGAAAATGAGAGGTTTTACAGCCTGGGTGTTGGTTTAGCATATTGTGTGGGTAAGCAAGTAATCTGAAAGGAGTCTGAAAAAGTCCTAACTGCATCTGCCGTGATAGCTGCCAGTCTGCAGCTGACAAAAACAGTCCTGCAGGTCCTACAGACAGGGACAGTACTGGAGGACAAACTGTTCAGGGACCTCTTTGCCACAGACAGCTGAGGAGGCTTTTGTGTTACCCTAGATATTGCCTGCCAAGGCAAATCCCATGGTTGGAGCACATTGTACATTTCAGATCGGGAACATTTTCTATGGAGTCTTGGCAGTACCTTGAAATATTTCTGGGTATCACTATAGCATGGCTATCAAAAGGAACTAGTTCCTCCATGCAAGGGTAGCTATTGTGACTTTACTGGTGCTCCCATCTTTCTCTGGCACCTTCCTCTTTTCTTTTCCTGCTCCCCTCTGGGATGCATGTCCCCTTGCCCCCTTCTATGCCATCAGCTCAGAAACTATCTGCCTCCTGGGGGGTTTGCTCCAGGTGGTACTCTCCAAAGCAAGTGGCCTAGACCAGTAGGTCTGCAGGGCTCACTGCATGAATGGTGGTGATAAAGGGTAGGTGATACCAGATATATACAGTCTTTCCTGCCTTATATTAAATTGTGGCACATATACCTAGAGTGCTGGCACGTAACCAGGGGGGTGGCATTTGGGCAAGATGACCCAGAGCAGGAGGGCTGCCCGGGCTGGGCCAGTGTGAAACAATGTGGGGGGGATAGTGGGAGCACTGCCAGAGGCAGAGTGGTCGGGAAGGCTCCCGTATGAACCTGAAAGCAAACAAACTCGCTGCCAAGTAGCACTACTCCTGCTCCACGGAGGAGTGCAGTTTGAATTATTAGCTCATTTATTGTAGTAAAAGACTGTGTGGACACAAGGCACTGTGAGGAGAGCAAACTAAAATTACATCTGTGTGCAAAAAAGGGCCTGGGAGTGTATTTATATCCTTGCTTTGCTATGGGACTGTTATTCAAATCACAATATAAATCATTATGTAAAAATCAAAATGCCTTTTGTCTCTGCAATATACCTGACATCAAAGCACAAGTTCAATAAGTTAAGCAGACTTGTAATACTTGATGCTCAAGTAGACCTTCTGTGGTATCTAATTTATACTGCTCTTAACATAAGGGGCATTCGCTTTGGCAAATGAATTTAGCAATGTTTGGTGCTTTCCCAGAACACAACCAAAATACCAAATCAGTAAGCCACTGAAACTAAATCACTGGTTTGGGGGAACGTTCCCTTTTTTCTCTATTTGCTGCTCCTTCCCAACTTAAAGAGAAAATTAAGCAAAATAATTTACTTTAAAACCTGGACATTTTTTTCTGCATCATCTGACCAATTTAAAGTAGCTACACAAAATGCAAATCCAAACCCAAATCCTGCATTTTAGGGTAGGGAGTCTTCATAGTGATAAGCAACCTTTGGATGTGTGACTGGGGCTTGAGACTGTCTCTAAGCCATGGACTTCTTGGAATCTGGGGCCTCTTTGGTTTTCTTTCAGTCTTGAAAAACACACATTGGTGAATCCAGCGTATACCCATAAATCTTGTCAGTTAAATATAGATTAATGGGAATCAGCAGGGAGTAAAAATACTCCACTTTTTATGGTAAACACCATAAAACATGGTGAATACTTAACTTCAGTTTTATAGCAAAAACTAAGTCTTGCCATCCCCACCCAGCACAATTCCCTCTTTTTTAGGCATTTGGCTTTCTTGGCAACTTAGATTTTAATCCTAGTAAGCAATGTTCTTTCCTCATACTTCCCAAAATATATAGGAAATACTAATTTCATACACTCTCACTGAAGTCATACTCAGTGGGTTTTACTAACAACTTCCCAACTAATAGTGTTTTGATGTCTCAGTTTGTGTTGTTACTGAAGTCCTGATGTCTTAATTTTTGCAGAAAGGGAAAGGTTGGTGTTTGGTTTGTGGTTTTGTTTGTTTGTTTGTTTGTTTTGGGGTTTTTTTTTGTCTTTTTTGGTAGGATTGTGCCAGATGATGAGAAAAGGGAACAGGAAAGGGCATAAGGTAATTTTCTAGGCAGTCTAGCCAGTCCATGAATCAAGGTGGCATGTGCTTGTAGTACCTTAACTCCTAACAGTGTAAATCTCCTGCATCCACATAAAGTTGGGATCCTTAATACCCATATCACCTTTGAAAATACTGCTAAGGATTTAACAAAAAGGCTTTTGCTCACTTAGGCCAAGTTAAAAGACTCTACTCGCAGCCCACCCACTGGGACACAAAAATGCACTGATTCAAACCTCTGTGCAGGTAATGTGCGACTACAGAGGTTGAACTTCTTGGAAGATAACCTCAGCTAGGCTAGAAGAAAGGAAAATGAAAATAATGGAAAAGAAACAGCTATAATAACCATCTGCAAGCACATGTGGCCTCTACTTCAGCACCCATAAAACTTAAAAGGATAAAAGAAAAGGAAATTGCCTTCAAAAAAGCAAAGACAATTTCATAAACATTTCCTCTTATGCTTTTACAGGGTGCTGGACTTGTTGCCCTGTTTCTGGTATTAGGAGTGCTGCATGTATTAGCTTTTAGCATGAAGAGCCATGTATTCCCGGAAAGTCTTTGCATCATTTTCTCTTCTACACTGCATATGCACGCATACTAGTTTAAAAGTTTGGGTTGTTTTCTTTAGCAGCCCTATTGGAATGGTCACTTGGTGCTTCAGCCAGCCCAAGGGTGCCAGTGGTATTGTCCTGCACATCAAATCAGCTCATACTGCCTGGGCTGCATGTCATCCTGTCCCATGGCTGTGAGCAGGCTTCTGTTCCAGCTCTGAGCGGCTGTGTGGCTCTACGAGCCAATGATCCCATTTGAAATAAGTGAAGAAATCCAACAGTAACCACAGTGGCTTCCCTGGACTCGGCTTAGGTTTTGCCCTTTTGAAACCAGCACAGCTTTGGGCTATCAATAGATTATAGCTACTACAAGTCCCTTAAGCGAGGGCAGAGACTGACTGTTCTTCCCTTGGACTGCAATGCCAAATCACACATCCGCATCCCTCCTAAGGCTCGTTTCCCTCCCAGAGTGGTACTAAGGCTCTTTTCTGTTAGCTGGACTGGAATCCAAGCCCAAATCGTGGTGCAGCCCCAACACAGTCCTGGGAGAAGCCAAGAAGTGCTGCAGCTGGGAGCTGCTCAAGGAACCCCCAGGGTGCTGCAGCACCTGTGACGACTTTTAAACTTGTGGAAGCAAAACCTGCTTTGCTGCCCAATTCTTAAAGAACTCAGTGGAGTTTAAAAGATAAATTTGCTGCAACCCAAGAGTGGTTTGTGCCTTTGAAACTGATCCTGAGTTTTGCAAACTTTCAGTTATTTTAGAAGAGCTGCAATGAATTCAAATCCTGAATTGCACCGGGTGTAAATTGTTTCTCTCCCAGAAAAAGAGAACAATGGTGCATACTTCATAACTTTCAGCAGCAGACTTCTCTCTAGCCTAGACATGAGCCTCGCATAAATTCAGAGCTCACCAATTGTTATGGCTTTATCAAGAACCTTATTAGTGATCATTAAAAATAATCTTGCTTAGAAGGGGGCTGCTACATGCAAAGCCCATCTTTCCTATTTACTTTGTGACTATCAATGTTTTTTTTTAATGTTTATACATTAGTGCAAGGAATAGTGTTAGCATAATTCTAGTGTAAAATAAAACCAGCTGTATCCATTATAAGTGCATTACTGCCAGGAACTGTAAATATGTTTATGCCTGATAGCCTTTTGACTCAATAATATCCTGCTATCTCTGTTGGGCAGGCAAGTTTTTAAACCAAGAAAAGACAGGTTATGGTTTTCATAACCAAACTGTGTTTCTTTTTGAAGTATATTATCTGAATTCAAATTTTAAGAAGGTCATTAAAAAAATTTGCCTGTGATTTTAAAGGAGAACAATTGAAATGTCATTTTCAAAGTGGTGGCAAGAAGGTACAATGTGCACTGAGCACAAGTTATTCCTCCCAGATATACACATACACAGACAAACCCTGCCATATCATACCATACAAACAATTTTAATTGTGTAGTTACAGTCAATAACCACTCCTAGTCAGAACATTTCTGCATAAAGAAAATTGTGATACACTTATAAAAACAGCCAGCTGTAACAAAATAACTGGTGTTTTCATAGCAATAAACTCATAAAAAAGAAATACACCTTTATACAGAAAATTTATACAGCTGTAGCTTTAAAATTGATTGTAAACCAAAGGAAGACACATTGCAAACATCAATTATTTTCACATTAATTGCATAAGTTTCTAAGGTGATCTATTAGTTTTATTTACCTAAGCTTATTTGCATGATAGTAAAAATTGCATACAACAATAAGAGTGAAGCTTATAGTATGAATTGCTTGGATAACATAGAGCACTTTTTATAGGCAACTGTGTAAAGCACATTTTCTCTATTTAAAACTTTTAAGACACTTTGTTTTACTGCCCATCAAAATACATTTATAAATAGAAAAAAAAAATCAGTATGATAACAAGAGAAGCAATATTACATTTAACGGAAACTTCCAAAAAAATTAATTACAACATGATGCTGCAGGATCTACAAATAAATAATGAGGACTAAATCGTGTTTCACATTTTCTTTTTCATTTTCTTTAAAACCATGTAACAATGAGAATGGAAAAAAAATACAGTGACCTTTATTTCCAAAAGAAAACAAATCTGAATTACGGCAGTGCCATATAATACAAGGCATTTGTTGGCATATGTTATCTTTAAACTGCATTCCACAGTCTATAGTTCTTTTGTAACATACAATAGAACAAGAGTAACAAACTCTTTTTATTTTATTTTTTTAAATAAATGTGAGTTTCCAAAGATCAAGTGTGGAGTGCTACAGTAATAATTAAAAAACAAGAACAAAACAGAAACGAAAAACAGTAAATCACAAAAGTTGTAATGCTTGTCTGAAGGCTCCAGAATCAAAATCACTGGTATCATGCTTATTGGGTACACTCACAGTGTATCCAGTGAACACAAATTAATATCAAACAATCCTCAACGCTTCATCTGTTGCTGCGAAGCAGTTTGTAAAACAGAGTAAAACATTTAGTGCAGTCTGCATTATCCTTTTTTCAACTTTTGTGCAAGTTTTGGAAGATTCATTGGCCAAACAATGAATAATAAAGGTTTTTGACAGAACGCAAGATGGAATTTTCATTTCATTAGTAAATACCAGTGGCACTGTTGAAAGAAAATAATACTTTTAGATCAGTCTTTCAATTCAGCATTAATCTCTGTGTTCCCTTCTACCGATAACTCTTCTTCTAGTTTAACTGAAAAAAGCGTGTTTGCATTTTTGTCTTGGATGCTGTCTTCTAAATCCTTGAGCAACTCTTCCTCCTTGTACTCTGCAACATCCACCTCCAATCCAGAATTGTCCTTCAGCTTCCCGTGGTGCTTGAGATAGTACCGCTGGTTCTGAAAGAACTTGATAATGGTGTACTTGGGCAGGTCAAGCTGAGCGGAGAGAGTCTGGATTGCTTCTTCATCTGGATACAGGCCTACGTCTTGTATGAAACTCTGTAGGATCCCTAGGGCTTCAACAGAAATCTTTGTTCGCGGTCGGGGCTTCTGACGATTTTCATCCTCAGATTCAGCTGGTGATGCTACTGTCGGTTGCCTTGGGGGTAGTCTGGGACCTGGTTGCTGTTGCTGTTGCTGCTGTTGTTGTTGCTGTTGCTGCTGCTGCTGCTGCTGCAAGACAAAGCACAGCATTTTTTTTGGTACATGTATTCTTGCTCATATTTTGTGTTACCGAGAAAATTGGGGTGAGGGGGAGAACTGAAAAGCTATAAACAGAGGCTTAGTAAGTTTAAAGAACAAAAAAAGGCCGGGGGGGGGGGGGAAGGGAAAAAATAAAAAAAAAAAAAGGCCCATTATTCTGAACCAGAAACAAAAGATGAGTTAGTAACTCTCTGAATACCTCGCGTGTGTCTGTAGGTGTGTGAGCAGAGAGGAGGGATAAAGGGATGGTGGGATTCGGACAGAGAGGTGGAAGGAACACTCCGGCTTTGTCTGACTGAAAGCGCCGATGACGTGACATTGGTGCAGTTTAGCTGACAAATTTTAATGAACGTGCTCCGTGAGTCAAGTGCAGACAAGACAAAACGCTAAGTAGGTGACATAGTATAGGATTAACTTGACCAGCTTAGCAAGAACTGTAGCAAGGGCAAAGTGAGAAAAGTGCCAGATGAGGGCAAACGCAGAGGAGCTCTGCCAGCAGCAGCAGCTGCCACCCGAAAACAAGGGCTGCAAATCTCTAGCAGTAGCTGGACTAAGGGACTGGGGTATCAAGGAGGAGGAGGGCATTTTAGCTACGTGGGGAAATACCCCTCTGCTGACCTGACCTTGGCATGCACTGAAGTCTCATCAAACTTGCAAACGTTAGGACAGAATGCGTTAGCTGGAAGTGCCTAACGTCACGCTGTCAAACCCAGCCTCGGCAAGGACAAAGGGATCTGGAGGTAGAAAATCTGTATTTCCCCTTCTGGCTCTGACCTCTCTTGCCTTTGGTCTCGGAGAGGGTCTGTCTTTCCTGTGGTTCAAGTACCCCAGTGCATAAACAGGGAACAAACATATTTACCTGCTTCTGTGTTTGTGCTGGGGATTATTTAGTTAATATTTATAAAGCCCTAAGATGCAAAGCTCTAAATAAGTTGCACTATTATTATTAGAAGGGAACACGCTGCATTCCAAAAACTCAGGCAATAAAAATGAGCCAGTATGCACATCAGAAGAATAAGATAAAGCAAACCATGATGTAAATAATTAACAAGAGCTTAAAATGAAGTTTTGCAAGTATGGATTCGGAAACATTCTTAAAAGGTGAGGCACTGAGCCCTAGGGACAGAAATGTTTTTCTCATCTACCACTGAGTACAGTACACTGCAAGATCATGTTTAAAATCAAAAGTAAATTTATCAGCTACTGTTTTTGTTGACAATTCTTTTGCTTCACAGCACAGGAAGCACTGGTTAGTAAGATATTTTGGATCAGCAAATTTCTTGTCAGATGGTACAAACCACCAGTTATTATTAAAAAACAACAGCAGAAAAACAAGCAGTTGCTATCACTACATTTCATTTCCCTTTGCAAGTCTCCCCTCGACAATTTTTTGTGTGTCAGGAGCAGTTTCCAAGCTTCCAGTTGCAGCTCACTTGCAGACCCTAAGAAGCACAAAATACTGCACAGATAGTATGAATATTGGAGGAATGCTAATTCTATCCACTTTGCAGTGCCACTCGTGGTTGTGGAGACTTCGCACAGGTCTCAACACCTGGTTTAGAAGCCAGTGCTGTAAGTGATCTTCTTATTGTATGATCTGACACAAACGCTAGTGGAATTAGGGCTCTTGCCTCATCCCTATTCACATCCTTTCATGTTTTATGGTCTGTGAGCAGTCTCCTTCAAGGCTTCAATCCCAAAGAGATACAAGACTACTCCCAGCACATTAAATTCTTACAAGACTGGAGGCTTTGTATATACAGTTTGAAAACGTGTGTCTTAGCTACATATTTATGCATCTACAACATGTAGAAAAATTCAGGTCCAATCTCCCAATCCTTACTCTTACAAGTCATATTAAGAGATTACAATGCAACTGCTTATGTGAATAATATTTGCAAGATCAAACACACAACTTTTATCAACAAGGCAAGAAAATCTAAGTAAGTGGCATAGTGGTTGAATGTTTATACTGTGCATAAGCTTCTCCTTTTATCCCCTTAAGAAGCGATTTTATTAAAAACAATGTACATTTTCAAACAAGTACTGTTTTATTACTTAATATAGATCTTTCTCTCTCTTTTTGCTAAATCAAACAGCAAGTTTCCAGGCTTTCACAATTATTTTAGTACTTGATATCCTAAGGGATTGTCTTATTCAGTTTGCTTTATCTTTAATATACACTCGTGTTGTTTCTGGCTGTGAGATAACTCTATCCTTCCCAGCTTTGTAAATATTTTGCTGTATAGGTAATACAAATGGTACACTGGGTCTCAGCTGAGGTTGGTAAAGCAGGGGGTAATATCTGCCCTTTAAGAGGGAGCAGTTAAAAGGCTGACCTCAGGTCTTCCACGAGAAGGGATTAGAGAGTCCCCAGCTCAGAGAGACAGCAGTCTGCACTGCCGACCTGGGCTATGGAATCCAGCAGACGGGCCAGCCGCCCTCCCGGGTCATGATGCCTATGGAGAGGGAGCCACGGGGGCTGCCCTGGAGCAGGAGGGAGGCTGTTTCCAAGCCCCGAGGCGTGGGTCCTGCATCCCCTCCTCTCTCTCCCTGCCACGGTGCCCTTGTGCCAGCTCACCTGCGGAGCAGCACCCAGCCAAGGTCCAGCGGTCAGCAGGCCTGGTAAGAAAGCGCCTCTATGCTCGCCTTTCCCAAGGGTGGTGGGAGAGGGGCTCTGAAGGAAAAACAAACAAACATTGACTCCCCCCAGCCTCGACTGGGGTTACGGTGGGGCGAGGAATCCCCTTCCCTTCACTCCTACCCGGGGCGAGGCGCCGCTGTCGAGGGTTGGCACTTGGCTTTGGAACAACAGCGCCGACAAGGTCCTCCCTCTTCGCTGGCACGGCGACTGACAACCCGCGCCAAACGCCTCTGCCTTTCGGTCCTGACGCCTGCCTAGCCCGGGAGAGCCAGCCCTGCCACCGTGTCCACCCACGTTTTTGCGAGAAACCACCCAACCGAAACGAAAACCGTGGGTGGTGACGGGCTCCCCTCTGAACCCCGGTGGCGGACGGCAGCGCGCTCCCATCTCGTACCGGGAGACCTGCGCCCGGCCTGGCCGGCAGGAAAGAAACACTAATTTCCTTTGCTCCGTTTAAAGCTTTATTTACTTAGCGCTCTGTGGGATTGGCCAAGGTAAACTAACCTGAATCTGTTCTGCTGGCACATGGATAATGTGGGAAGGCCTGTCACCATGGTGATGAACTGCATTGCTTTCTTGTTCATAAATGGCATCGCGTTCAGGCTGAGGAAGACTGAGGAACCTTCGGATCATGGAGAGATTCTCCCAGAGGGTCCTGTTCTCTGGTGAGGGATCTTCTTTCCAACGTAACAGCTCACAGAGCCACCCCTTGAAGATAACACCAGCAAAATATTAGTTTTTTTTCCTTACTTTGCGAGGGGCAAAATGTGTACTTTAGAGGCGCTGCATTCTCTCCCGCTCTCCCCCCCTTAGGAAAGTGCCTTCACTCAGGCTGGGCTCCAAGCAGACACCCAAGCTCAGAGAGGCAACCACGCTGTTTCAGAGACCCTCACCAACCACGAGGGCCTTGGGAAGCCCCTTCCCCTGGGTCCCACACCACAGCGCTGTTGTTGGTTTGCTTAGAGACAAACCAGTTGACAAAGGTGGAATCCCTTACACGTTTCCCTCCGCAGGATGGGGGTTTTACCGGCACCAGTATATTCTCTCTGCTGCCCGTTTTCCCTCAGGCAAGGCTACACCCATTCGAGAGCACCCACACCGTGTTTCAGGAGCCAGTAGATTGTCTGCTGAGCAATTTTTAAAATCCCGGTACTAATACTCGAAACAAGAAAGTACTTCAAATATCTGGCTTGACTGTCGGGCTGCCTAATGTAAACCATAGCAGTAGAGGAGCTCCCTAATGTCCTTTCAAAAGACAGGAATCCTTTGACTAGGCACAGTCAAGTAATAGCTTTTACCTGTCTGCTACAAGTAGAGGTGTCTCTGCAGGTGAACTTAGTTCAAGTGACAGATGACTATCTCTTTCAGGATTTTTCTCATAGGCCCAGGAAAAAAACACACTCTCAGTTTTATGTACACTATTAGGGCTCGAGGGGGAGCGAGATATGCTCAAGCTTCTGATATACCTTCATACCATTTCCACGTCACAGGACAGTGAGCTGCCTGAGAGCTCACCTACGCTAATTCAGACATGGTTTTGGGATACATACTAAAATGTTGGCTACAGAATTCCCTGCAAGAACTGCAGCGGTTGCTAATTTACTTCTAAAAGAGACATGTAAGTTCATCTTGAAAATTTAACAATTGTTTTCTTACATATTCTTAAAATTTAATTGAGGATTTTTTCCTGAATTGCGCACTGGTAGTTTTAAAAGAAGAGTGCAAACACTCTAGCTAGCGCAGCGTGCATCAGCAGCAATTGTTTTGTATATTAAAATTTAGAAACAAAATATTACATGTATAAAACATGCACACTTCCTTTCTTTTAGCTTCAAGGATCTGTTTTCAAAACTAGGTCCATGCAATTTTATTTCTTAATGCTGTAGGAAAGATAATGTGACATTTTATTGAATCAACAAATAATATAAATGTACAGAAGCTTTTAGATCCTTTTTATATGTACTGCTAGTTGAAAAATGGATTATCCAGACTAGTTTTCTACTAGATACAATAGATACACAGATACAATATAGATACGTATTTTCTTGAAGACATTCATATCTTTAGCTAACAGTTAATAAATGCAGTGTAAAAATATTGCCATGACAGGAAGAGGTGAAAGTAAACAAATAATCTTAATGCATTCATATTGTATACGAAACTATTTAGTGAGGTGTGTATAAAAATCTGAAGTATATTCTCTTGGATAGAAGTGGAAAACTGAAAAAATGACACAGGCAAAAATGCCCCCGAGAAACAGAAATAATCAAAATGACAAATGTTAGAGAGATGCCGGTAGTAGAGCTGAGAAAGCAAAAAATTTAAAAGGGTCCAAAATCTGCCGGGTGCTCACTAGGTGTGCGAGGGAGGGAGGGGAGAGGGACGAGAGCAGCGGGTGCTGGGTATTGCCCCGGGGTTTAGGAAGCTGACTGGGAAGCGGGGCCAAACGCCTTCACATAGAGCACGTAGCGCCCAGCCTGTCCCAGCTGGAATCACATGGCATGTTCTTAAAACAATAGCAGGGGTCTGTGGATTCTCCCTCCCCATCGTAAGGCACCCTGAGATGTGGTAGCAGGTTAATGTACAAATTTTCCCTGACCCTAATAATATCAACACGTTGCTCGCAGTTCTCTGCCCACCTTGCTTCCATGAGGATACGTGCTGGATTATGCTCAACAACAGTATTGGTTTTCTTCAGTGAGTTAAAAGAGATGCAATCAAAGCATAGGCAGTTTGTTGGGGATGGAGGAGAGAAGATAATGAGGGAAACAAATCTAGATCTTTTAAACTGAAATGCAGTTATAAAATTTTAAATAAAAAACCAAAAGCTAAACCAAAAACCAGCCCATCCCAAAGCATAAAAATTGTCCTTTGGTTCTCCAGAGTCTGCACTGCTTCACATTGAAACTGTTGGTCCTCTTTCTCATGGTGGTGAAACAGAGCAGAGCTGACTATCAAGGCAATTCGGTGAAAGTCAAAAAAAGGCAACATAACCTGTCCCCTCCCATGACACCTCTGTAAGGTATACAGGCTGGAAAACAAATTGCACTATGCATTTAGAAGCTGCACAGATTTTTGTATGGTGACCAAGTGAATCACAGATTTTCTGGAAAAAAGACAGTAGAAACTTTTTTTAAATGTCCAGTAATAAAAATAATTCCTAAGCTATCACATTTTATGCTGATTAAATGTATTTCACAACAACAGTTTTTATTAACTAAGAAATTCCTTCTCCCTTTGCTGTCTTTTCTGTTTCTATATTTACTAGATCAGACCTTATTTTTATTAATTACTGATGGCTAACATTGTATTTCCTGTATTTATCTATCATATTTTGCACTGAAATAATACCTCTAATTCCTTATCTAGAAATGATTTTTGAATTGTAACCTGAGGCATGTCTCTGCTAGCCTTTCAGGGAAGCAGTGATTTTGAGATACCGAAATCAGATGCTTCTGACACGGTACACAGAATAGACTGCTATTCTACCAAAATGTCTCATTTCCACTGGGTTTGTCACATTTTTAAAGAAGTAGACTTACTCTGATGAAACATACAACATGGAAACGTGTTGTAACATGGAAACAACCAAGTGAATTATTCTAAAATTACAAGGATAGAAACATTTTTTGGGCCTTCACGGTTTATTTCTGAAAATATTTATGAAAGTTGATCCCACAAATATTCTCAGAAGAGACAGTGAACGGGTAGTAACAGAGGCTGCAGGTGTTTACTTTGTTAAGAGGCTAAGAACTTTAAACCAATATGCTTTCTTTTGGTTCAAAACAAACAAAACTGTATTTTGTTTAGTTTCAGGTTCAGAATTCTGTATACAACACAAAGCTCATTCATAAAAGTCAGCCAAATTAGAAGGCATGAAATGTTTTCATAAGTTTTAGAAGTAGTCATATAGACTTTTCTAATGGTGAATTTTTAGCTCTGTAAAATTTATAAGTTTTTTTTCTATTTGATCTAAAGCAATAGAAACTGCTGTAGTTAAGGCAGTTGAATTTATAAGTGAACGTAACAAGGTTGATTTTTTCCTCTTATTTAAGTCTACAGCAATTTCTGTCTACTTCAAACAATTCATTCTGAAGGAGGGCTTGGGCCACTGTCGGGTTTTTGTTTTTTTTTTTATAGCCTTGCAGGAAGTGGAAAGGACCACAAAATAATAAGGAAATATTTATATCTCTGATTAGATCACAGCCAGTTTATACAGCACACATATCACATTGTTAATAAAAACAGCCTTAAATTAATTAAGCTGTTATATCTATGCAGCAAGGCAAACCCCATAAAACTCTGCAATGACATTGGGAACAACCTTGATTTTAAAACAGAGTAAATTTGCCAGGCAACATTACACTGAATATAAAGAGAGTACAAAGCAAAATATAAACATTAGCCACATGTAAATATGTTTGGAGAACTTTCAGGATGTTACTACTTTTCAAACTGACAAAGTTTAATTTGACACCTTCTGTTCTAAAACCTTTGTTTCTATTCAAAATCACGCCTTTAGCTGCTATCAATCACTGTGCTCTGCCTATTACTTAAAATACTGGCATGGGCCCTGGATAAGCTGAAAATGCCATGCAGATGAATTCTGAGATAATATGTTCAAACCTGTTATATACAACACAAATCCTGTAAAGTTATGTATTGTAAACCTACATTTATTGGGAACTAAAAGTCTTAAATCCATCTGCTACAAAGAAAATACTGTTATGCACTTTCAAGTAACCAAGTACCATCTGCAAAGGTCTTGCTACAGTAAGCAAGAAAACGGTGAAAAAAAAAAAAAAGACGCTAAACCTAAGATATTTAAAATAAATAAGAGTCTTCTGTCTGGTTTTCTGATAGGGATTTGGTAAAGAAGTATAAGACATTATAGGAAAAAAACCTGTGAAAGTGGAACTGCCAAACTACTGCAGGAAAAGCACAAAGAGGATAACTGCCAAACATTAGACTCTGCAAGACCCGTGAGCATGCCTATTTTAAAGAAAGCATCTATGCATTTTATCAATGTATCCAAATGCTGTTTTATTTGGTCTGACATGTGCTGTGTTTACATAAAATCTTCTCTCTTACACGTAGAGGTTCTAACAAACTATTCTTGTATTCTGATATCTCTTATTAAAAGAAAAAAAATAATTAAAATCTGCACTTAAGGTGTAAATACCAATCCTAACTAGATCAAAGAGGGTAGCATTACAATCATGAAATATGTTCTTATGTTCTCTGGGCAAAGCTTTCCAAATCAGCAGCAAACACATCTACTCTGGGAAGAAAGGGCTTCGAGGTGCAGCAACTGAACTCTTTTGTTTGGTGAATTTGTTATAGTGATAACAATTTGCCAAATGGTGAATATGTCTTTATTCTTACAGAATAACTAACAAAGACTCCAACACTTTTTAGAAGAGCTGTAATTTGAATTTAAGAAGGCAAAACATTTTAGAGTATCAGTGCTAAGATATGAACAGTTTTTCTTTGGTGTATTATATATAAGATTTTTTTTGTATCATTCTCTGGGGCATGTAGTAAAATAAAAATATATGGTGTTAAGAGAAATCAGTCTAAATAGGGAGGTATTTGATACAAACATTTTATGAGAAAGTGTGAATTGCATTTCAGCATCTACTGTGAACAAAGACTAAGTACATAATCCATTAAACAGTACTTGTAACTCAAAAAAATTGAGTATTGTAGACCAAACTAAAGTAGGCATTTTGAATGAGCACATTTTCAGCAACTAACTATAAAGCTAGCAATTTATCATTCAGCAAATAATTTTCTACTTTTAAAAGAATCTGTAAGTGTTACTTATGCTAATGAAGACTGTTTTTAATCTGCCCACAAACATGCTAATAGAGGGCAATTTTTTTTTATTTACAATGCTGAAGGCACTCCAGTTTATAGAACACAGATATGAAATTACACTTGGTAAAATGGGCTCTTAATTGTCTGAGCAACCCAAATCCTTCACCTTTAACACAAAAGCTTATAGACAAAACAAAGGAAAAGAACTCGTGAACTAAACTTTAAATACTGACTTTTTCCCCTTCAAAAGCCATCCGACTTGCTTTACAAATCTCATTTTTGTGCTGCGTTCATCATAGATATTTCCATTTCTTTTCAACAGAGAATCCACATACAGAAGAGAAGAAAAAAGGCCAACAACACGACGACAGTATACACATATAGTCCTAGTCTTTAGTATTACACTTGTAAGCTGCTCATTGCACAGAAAGGTTGCTTTTGGAAAAGTCATAATACTTTGAACGAGATACATAATGGTAGCAAAGGAGTACTGAAAGCATTTTAAATTATTTACTAGGTTAAAAGGGTGAAATGGTACTTTAAATACATCAAATTTCATCATCTGGGCCATTTTTTGGTGGCAAAGTGGTATTGATCTTTCCAAATGCTTAAAATTAACTATTTCCAGAAGGTCATTATTTGATTAAAGGCATTAAAGTTGAGGGCAAGAAATGATGCACTTTGTCTTCTTTCCCATTCAAATAATCATGTAATTTAATCAGAACTATCCCTTCATGTCCTGTAATAAAAATGTTTGTCTTAAGATATTGTTCTTTACCTAACATATTAACCTTTAAATGTTATGAAGTTCTTAAGAATAATCTCTGCTTAGAGAAGATTCTTCCATAATGCAATGAAAGGATCTCCAGCATTTAAATTGATAAGGCCAAATTTCCCCTACACATTGATTGGAAAACACATTAAACCCTTCAACTGAGATTTCTCACACGACAGGATCGAAAATTCAGGGAGTTCTGTATCAGTAAGCTCATGCATATGGTATTGAGAAACAAAATAAATGTCACTTCAGCACAAACAAATACAACAAATAAGTAACAATGGACGCTGCTTTAATTTATCTGGGAAATGCTGTTTGTGTTACATTTCTTATATCCAGAAAAATACAGCAGGGAACACCCACCGCAGGGTAAGAACAGAGCATTTACTTCAAAATTCATTTTCAGGCTGAGATTACTTAAATCTGACTTCTTTCTGGGTGAAATACCTGTGGGTTCAGACAGGGGAACAAGCCTAGATGAGGAGAGGGGTTCTTTTTAGCCTTAAATTCTTCTGGAATTTCCTGACTGCAGGAAAATTTTTTCTGACTGCAGGTTTATCTTTCCTAAAATGCATAAATTGTCCTGGTTATCTCCTATGCAAAGCTGAATAGACCTAAATGCTTCACAGAAGAACTGAAGTCTATCAAAAGAAGGGCCACTGGATGTTTTTATAAAAATTTACCAGACTTAGTAGTTTTTTGATACTGACCAACACATTTATTTGTGAAAATCTTTTCAGTTTAGCTTCCATTTGAAAGTAATTTTAAGCACTGACTTCTGTGAAGCCCATACTTTTGATTAATTTAAAAAACTACTGTGAATATTCAATATTTTGGGATTTCCCTATTTTTCTCACAAAACTGTATACTCTTTAATTCGAGAAGAAAAGGCTGGTTTTAAATCTTTTATTGAGTAGAGATACCAGAATACGAATGTCTCTTCTCGAGACATGGCCTAAAGTGATAATAAATGTCCCCAGAATGATGGTTGCCTTAGTATTTTATTTATACTAATCAGCCTTAAGTTTCAGGCTTTGCCTTTGAGCATTCCCCTAAATCAGAGAAAGTTTGAAACCTGAAGCTGTCCTTTATCTCTAGATATTTCTAGTTTATCTATTTTACCGGCTTTCATTACTAGAGCATTGAAAGGGAGAAGCCAGATGTGAATTTTAAGTAAATCTGTATCTGCCATCATAATAGATGAGATTTAGCAAAACAAACAAACTGAAAACCCCGCAACCTCATAGGGCTTTTCAGAAGAAAGGTAAACTTCACTAGCAGGAAAAACTTCCTTTGAAGAATACTGAAACAGATTATGCCATTCCCTTAAATTTCTTATCCAACCTATTATTCAGCTACACCATCTGTCTGGATGTTACCTCCACCTCTTCTCTGGGTTGTGAAAAACAAATGACCAAACAGCTAGCTGCGGTACCGAGAATATTTCACCACAATTTTTTTGGTGACAGTTTAGGGGAAAAGGATTCCTAACGTCTCTTCTTCTCTCTTGCTGCAGCACTTAAAAATTAAATACGTATTTCTATTCTTGTAAACATCCAAACAAATAAATAAGAAAAGCAACCTCTAGAATTCAATGACAAGCAGTGAATGAGTTCAGCAACAAAATGAGTGGGAGAGCTGTGGCCCTGCTCCTACAGCCCGGTGTGTTGTGTGGAGCCCCGGTGAGTGGTTAAGAACCAACGCTACCAAAAAACTTGTCGGATTTAAGGTCTGAGGCTGGATCAAAACCGGTATGTTCCCCGTGTATGAGCACCTGAGTGGTGCCACCAGCTCACAGAAATAAAAAACCTAACCCGTAACTCTAAAACTGACAAAAAACGCCAGCTTCATTACTTTTTGGTTGAGTACAGAGGGAACTGAATAATCTAAATGCAGGGGTTCTCCCAAGCTTGGTTTCTCTGCTCTCAGCCTCCTCCACCTTTCCTTTCCCTTGTTCAAAAGTATCTTCTTTACAGTACTGCCTTCAATTGCCTAGCAATGATAGATAGGCACAAGACCTAATAAAAAACCTAATATGCATGCCTTTGAAAATCTTATATAAAATGCGACTACATTCATATGTAAAAAGAAGGGGGAAAAGTAACAAATGGAAAAAAACAGTGGGTGAATCTTTATTCTGCCTTCCTTTACTCCAGATTCCTCCTCTTTCACTCACATGATTCAATTGGCATTGTAACTGCAAGATATGTATGACAAAAATGGACTTAGCAATTAAAAAAAAAATCTAAACACAAAAAACCAACTGCTAATTATTAAATAAGTCAGTCTTAGTCTGGTAAATTACTTTTTATAGTACAGGCATATAAAATGGGTCAGTGGGTTTCACAGAGGGTGACTGGAAATATATGGCTCTTTATCTTTTATTTAAGTAGAGAGAAGTACTGATTTCACTGCAATACCGATGCTTCCCTTGAAAGTAAATACAACCCTAAATCCAACCATGACCCTTAATAGCCCATATTTATTTATTCTTAAACACACAATCAATTTTTGCATGGCAGCTATATCTGCAGTTTAGTTAGAGAAAGTCTTTAATAGAAAGAGCCTGGCAATTTTAAAAATCTTTTTTACTACTATCAATTTACAAGTGAGCAGCAAATGTTTATTATTGCATTGCTTACAGAGATTTAACATTTGCTTTGAGGGAAAGACCTCCAGTAAAAAGGCCATAGGGCCAAAGTGTCACTTCCGTAATTACTTGTATCTGTGTATATCACATTGTTAGATTTATTTTTTTTAAAAAAGATTATAATTTCCCAGAAGGAGTCATTTAAATCTGTGGTTTCTTGTCATATGTTTTTTCTTTCCAGAATTCATTTTGGATCAGGGGAAGATCTACCACACACTGAGGAATCACAGGCTCATAGATATTTGGAATTCATTGTAAATTCAGTTCAGCTGACAAGATGTTCCAACAAGCGACATCATTCCAAAACATACACAGCTCAAATCCATTCTCAGACATCCCTTCACATTTTTACAGCCTGAATGTTTTCATAGAGATTTGAATTAGACATTTCAAAATTCTGAGAAAATTTCTTTTAGCTTGTCTTTTGTAGTTCAACTAATTTCTGTGGCTCTCCATTTCATAGTGAAGAACATTCAATGCTCTGAGAATGCCAAGGGTGAGAGGAGTTTTAAGGAAATTGCAAATAAACTTTTCCCTAACTTTCCTCCAGGTTTTGTTAACCACAGAAACAGCCAGAAAATTAATAACGTCCGTTACTTCAATGCAGTTTAAAAAAAAAAAAAAAAATCTTTCAAATTCACACCTGTGAAAGACAGACAGACACCTCCTAGCAAATAAGAAGGGATCAGCCAGAAGCACATATCTCTTCCATGGAAAAATAAAGGCAGTGAAGCCCTTAGAAAGCTAAAATACTTGTAGCATGGTTGCTTGGGGCACAGACTCAAAAGAATAGGAAAGTCGGATCAAAAGGGGAGCTGGAGAGATCGGGTTTCTCCCTCCTGGGTGGGAACCAACACAAGAGCGTTTTCAGGTCGTTTGCCATCAGGATGGGGAGGAGAACAGCCACAAGGGAAAAGCTCCTAGAGAGAGCAGTGCTTAGCATTAGACTTCTCCTCACCTGCCAAGAAAAGTGCCAGCCAAGCTGAGCCCCAGCCATATTTCCAGGCAGCAGCTTCTGCCCTTAAATCAGGTGCTGGCGGAGCAGGGACGCTTCTTCCTGCCCTCATCCCTCTGTCCCGTCCCCCTTCCCCAGGTGCAAAGGATCAACCCCTTCAGTTAGACTCTCTCCTCACGTTAAATAAGAGCTGCAATTGCTTTCTCAGAGGTGAAGCAAACTGGCTGCCCCAAAGCAAAAATAAGAAGAAACTCATTTTAAGCCCTTCATAACTTTGTAAAAAAATTACTGGTTTTATATAAACAGTGGAAAGTTCCTGTATCTGTAGAGTCTTCTCTTGCACGTTACATATACTAGAGATGGTAAAGCACCAGGCTCAGTAAAATACATAGTCACCTAAGTAAACCCACAGGCATAACTGACACGTGCACAAAACTTGTTCAGTTGGGGCACAAAACTTCAGGGAATTCTGCTAAGGACCATTCAGTCCAAACGCCTTTACTTTACAAAGATCCTGAAAACTCTTTTTGTATGCTTCTCAAATGCCATCCTGAAGTAAGGGAACCCAACACTGCACAGGAATAAGAATGAGATGACCACTGAATAACAATGTATTTTCAGATGAAATTTGGCAGATTTGGAACTAGGTAAATATTTGCAAATCGGAATTTTTCCCCACTTAGCCAGACTGCATGGCTTGCCCTAGCCCATTCATTATATCCCAACCGCTTGGGGTAATTCACAACCAAAAATCTGAAGTTCAACTTAGAGGTTAAATTTGAAGAAAAAAAGAAAATAGACACAATGAGAAATTATTAGGAACAGTGAAATTAAAAATTATCTGCAATAAAACATCGTCTCCTTTCTCACCTTGCACCTAGAAATCCTCTAACAGGTGTTGTGCTTTGAATTACCCAGCTTAACGTTAAGGGAGAAAACATGCATCTACTATTTCTTACTCCTTCCTTCGCCCAACACCCCTTCACCTGACTTGCAATCTGTCACACCTTCTACAAACCGCTTCTCGGGCCGTTACTGTACATTCCTGTTTGCATCAGATGCCTTTATTCTTCGCAATACCGCGTTCGGCAGCTCTGGGTTTTTCAGGAGGAATTTTACCCCGTCATTTCCTGTTTAGTTACGGGTTGAGCTCGCTTTTGTTTTCTGTGCTGTTTGCTTGGTACCCTGCTTCCCCCACTGCCGGGAACCACGGGCTGCTCGCTAACTCCTCAGCTCCCTTCTCGGCTCTGGCACTACAGCTTTGTTTTCATTTCCGTACGTCATTAACTCTCCTACAGCTCGCTCAGACTTTTCCCCTTCTTTTTTGTTTTTTGGTGTTTTTTTTTTTAACAGCTTTAGAGTTTCTTCGTGTTAAAACACCGATACACTGAATCTTCCAAAGCCTCCCGAATCAGCGATCTGCCCGCAGCAGGCTTGAGAAACCTGAGAAATGGAGAACGTGGCTCTTTTCCCAGCTAAATCCGTGTCGCCATGCGGGGACGGGAATGATGTCTCCCCCGTGAAGCCGGCGGTGCTGGCAACCAGCCCTTGGCTCCCCACCAGCCCGGGGTGCCCACCCGCAGCCCCACGCACAAGCCCGTGCTTGTGCAAAGCATCTGGGGTTGGGGGGGGTATGCACCTGGGGTGGAAAGTCCTAGGTGCAGCTCCAGCACAGAGGAATGTGGGAGAAAGGGGCAGATGGAGGAAGGGTGGACGGTGAGGGTAGGTATGAGAGAGGGAAGGGGTGGGAAGAAGTCAGAGGAAGGCTAAGAGGGGAGATGTAACGAGAGGAATTAGTGAAGGTGGCGAAAAAAAAGAGAGGAAAACAAAACAGAAGGTGAGGATACAAAAAGCGGGAAGAGAGATTAAGAAAATCCATCCTGCCAGAAACAGCACCTCTCGTCAGGCAGACAGCAGGTGCTGCCTGAGGAAGAGCTGATTCACGCATCTGGAGTGTAGGAACCGAAACACCTCTACCTAAGAAAGAAAAACTAAAAATAAAGACTCAAAGGAGGTGGGAGAGGGTGCCTTGCTTTTTTTTCTTTTGGCTTCCCGACTGCACGACATTTTTTGAATAGTTTTGCAAAGAAACGAGAGCTGGATTTCCGGTCCCCTGCAAGAATCCTGAGGGCTCATTTCGGTATTATCTCTTCCCAGGCAAGCCCTTCCTGCCCTCCTCTTTGCCTCGCTCCAGACTCATTTTTGAGACATCTGCAGCCATACCACCTCCAGGGCTCCACGTGCACCTCCAGGATGAGACCTCCCCTTGTTCAGGGTCTGCATGGACCCTCGGGGGGTCAGTAAGGGAGGTGCAGCAAGAGACACTGGTGGCACACCTACGCTGACCTGCTCCACCTCGGCTCCGGGGGACTAGTAATGCAGGCAGTCCTGCTGGCCAAGTGGTACGAGCGTGGGTCTTTAACCCTCCCTGCAGCAGTCTGGGGGGGCCACCTCTGCAGCACCTTCCTGCTACAAACTGTGCCTTCAAGTGGCTTTCAAAAACTATCCTGCTCACCTTCTTCTGACTGACTTTGAACACTGAGTCTTAGCTCCGTGTCTCCCGCACTTTCAATATCGCCACTGCATCCCAAATCCCTGGCAATGGATAAAACAATCTCTTACTAAAGCTTTTTTTTTTTTTTTCCTTTTTTAAATCTCCCCTGGAAGCCCTATTACAGATTAGATTTGATGAATTTCTATCAGATGCATTGCACCATTCCTCTCGCTTGACAATACCTGCAACAGCTTTTGGGGAATCAGCTCAGTTGCATTCTGCACACTTAATTTTTTTTCCTCTGCTGTAAGAATTGTGATAGAACCTTATAATTAAAACTTTCTACCAAAACGACATTAATTTTTTCTCTGCATAGGAAAAGTAGTCAACAGTGATCCACTAAAGAGTAGATGGTTTAAAAAAAACCCCTTACTAAGTACTGAAGGCTGTTTTATTAGGGCAAGCTGAACAATTTAACTGAAAAAAATGGATTTATACAAAAACCAAAACAATTTACAGGCAACATTTTGTTTCCTAAAAACTAACCATATCTGTTTTCATAAGAAATAATGGAATGTTTTAATAAAAAAAACCCAACCAAAAAGTTTTCCATTTGCCAAATTTCTAGACACTTTGAGGATTCTTTTTTAAAAAGAATCTTTTCCCCAAAGAGGTAGAGGGAGGAGTTAACAGAGAGACAAAATTTGTGGTGAAAAACTTTAGCAGAAAATTTTATTTCTGCTAAATTCAGGTAGCAGTGAAGACTACATTTTTGGTTAGAAGCTCTTCTTAAAATGAGGTGTTTGCTGGCACGTTATTTTGAAAAACAGCACAGTAGGATGACTTCTTTAATAAGTGGGCAAAAAACCCAGAGATTAGAAAGTCTCAGAGTGAGAGACAAAACCCCTGTGCGATATCTGATTTCTTTGCCAAAGCAAGGAAGGTTTTTAATAAAGGTCATGGAGAAATAATCTCCAAAGACGGCACCGTCTCTTCCCCCCTATATGTTTACTCTTTTATTTCTCTCCTTTACGGTGAAAGGCAGACCTTAATACGCACAGCACACACACACACACACAAAAGGAAACAACAACCAAAGAGGAGAAAAAAAAAAAAAAAGGAGCCTGAAATTTTAGTTACACCACATGTGGTTTTCATTTGTGAAAAATGAACAAGCTGTTTGTGGTTAAACTGTCTAATCTGCTGTTATCAATCTAGCGCTGCATTCAAGATTTACAGGATACATCAGCTTCTGTGCCACATTAGCTGTAAAAGGGAGAGGGGGTGGGAGGAAAAAGGAGGAGGAGAGAGTTTATCCTGAGGAATAATATTTCCAATGCAGCCACACTCACACTACATCTGGTTGTGCTGGTAGCGGCAGTTAAATTGAAATATTTCACAGCGTGTGTCAGAAACATGCAGAATGGTAATTATGACAGATCTGATTAAGCCTGAGTGCCACTAGCTCCCTGGCCAGCTCCGGTTGTGCAGGTGTGACCTTGTGCGTGCCTGCGTGTGTAAATAAAATTAATTACAAGCGAGAGGGCGAAGGCTTCGGTGACATCACAAAGCGGAGAAACTCCCAAGGGGGAGACCTAATGGAATATTTTCCCTCAGTCTAATAATACAGTTCATATTGACTTGAGGTAATTAGTGGGATCATTAAAGCAGTTTTCCCGGCGTATTTGGCTGCCTGATCAGATTAGTGAAAATGTTCTTCAGAACAAGCCCTGTGTGGTCTGCCAGAGAAGGAGGAAATAAAAAGCAACAAAGCATATTTTGGAATGATAAGCAGCGCTGGACTTTTTGCTTGGCGTTTTGCGGGGCCGGTCTCGGGAGCCCGGGCGCCCGGCTCTCCTGACCCATCCCATCTCCCATCCCAGGAACACGTGCTCCCGCTGCGCATCATCTAACACTTTTTAATTTTTGTTCCTCTATCCTTCAAAACTGCTCTCTCCCTATCCCTCGCTGCTTAACAAAAAAACCCAGATAAAAGCCTTGTGGAACTGCTAGCCTTAGAAGCACTACATTAAGATAATAGGGGGAAGGAAGAAGAATAAATACATGATCAGCTCCCCCCACCACCTTTCCCCAAAAAGCTAACAGAAGATTGAAGGCACCGGTTTGAGAATTAGTAACATTTTCATTTCCTAATGAGCTTAGCCCAGCAAAAAAAGGTAAAAAAAAAAAAAAAAAGAAAAAAGTTTAACTATGATATAAAGTCTTCCACGGTAACAGAACACAGAGCCCTAATCAAGAAATGGACCATTTGTTTAAAAACAGTCTATTGAGCATGCTCTACCTTGCAAATGGAATATGCCAAGCTCTGTCACAGATGGCAAGCTTTGACAGTTCCCATCCGTAGCGTCGATACTCGACAGTTCAGCACAAGATCAGTGACATTCTGTCTCATTAGAGCCACGCTAATTATCACAGCTAGTTTCAGGGGAAACCATGTGTTGCAATGGTCAATTTGAAGGAGTCTGTGCATCAACAAACTGGTAATAAGGATCAGACACCTTATTATATGACAGCATGCTGCCTATGATCTGATTTACTGAATCAGAGGTACTGAGGCAACACTGAAGCCTGATGGGTTATGGAATCGCATGTACACAATGCGTATCTGAAATATGCTTTAAAAATAAATGGGAGCTACATAGAAACAATACAAATAAAAATTTTAAAATGGTGAAGTTATAATGAGGACTTTTTTCATTTGTCATTAAGACATGCAGAGATGTTCAGGATCTTGTCAGCCAGTTTTATCTTTAATCAAATCATATAAGATAAATAATTCAAAATGAAAACTGTAAAGTTATGGATTATGCTAAATTATAATTCATTCCATACTCTGATTTTTCAGTTTCAATAACATGTACCAAACATTCCTTATGTTGTGCCGTCTTGCTGCTTTAACAGAATTTCATATTTTGTAAAGAGCTTTCTCTACTTGGCTCCCTTTTTTCATTTGTACATTTAATGACTTAAACTTGCACTTCTCCTAGCTGCTCCCACACATTCTTGCTCGATCCACCAGACAAAAAGCCATCTAACCAAGAACCCCCCTTTCTTGGGCCATCCCTGGCCACCTGCGGGGCCGCATCCTGCCGGGTGGGTGCTCAGCTGTCCCAGCCCCAGCACCTCCCCGGGATGTGCTGCAGGCTGAGGGTGAAGTGTTAAGCTTTAACTCCCGACCCACCGAGGGCAGGTGTGCACCGCGTCCCTCCAGGGAAGCTCTCCTTAGGGCTCGAATACACAGCGTTTCCCGAAGCTGCTACCAGTTCTTTTATCAGCCTCTACACGGGCTGTAGGCAGCGCTTACACGGCTCCTGCTGCCACCCACCCCCCTGGCTGGGAACCTCCAACTGGAACCGATTTGACCCCAACGTGTAAAGCACGCTCAGGAGGCACACTTCTTCATCCGTGTGTCAACAAATCCAGCCTTTGCCTTACGTGTTGAAAGGCCTGCCTGGCCCCAAGGAGCTGTTTGAAGAGGTCAATGTAATCCTCTTACTAGTTAAGTATTTTCCATTCTGTACCTTTTTCTTTGGCTTGAACTATTTCAAGGTTTTAAAGCTTTTTTTTCCCTCTATGCAGATTTCCATGGGCAATTGCACGCTGATATGAACCACCTCGGAGATTTTAAGGTGGTTTCTCTTCAGTGCATCGTTGTTGATTCAAGAAGTTGCTGTCTACTTTTTACTAGCGGAAACCTAAGACTCATTGAAGTCAACCCACGCCACCAAGGTCATACCAATAATGTGGGATGTGGCCAGGATCAATGCCAGCCCTTCTCCAGGTCTACCAAGATTGAGCAATGAGTTAACTGAACTCATTTTTTCTACCCTTTTTCTGAGAAAAAATAGTAATAATAAATAAATTCCTAAGGAAATTTCCTAAGGCTTTAACTTTTACTTCTGCAAAGAGACATCATATAAGAAATTAAGACATGGGGCAGAGGAAGGACCTGGAGTCCCTCTCAGCATTCATTTTGTTCCTGCAATAGAAACACGGAAATCTACTTCCCTCTGACCCAGGCAAGACAGAACACACTATGACTCCGCAACATGATATTTTGTGAAAGAAACGAATGGGCTCTATCTGCCAAGTTTCACAGTTTCACTGAATGACACGCCACTTTATGGGGCAATTCTTGATGGCGCGCAGAAGCCCATCATGCTTTCTTGGTTCACACTCTTCCTCTCCTGTCCCCACTGACACTCGATCCTGTCCTGACTCCTGCTGCTCGTGGCACCTCTTTGACTGCCAGAGCAATCACCCCCGGGCAGTGGGGCAGGGAGGAAAACAAATTAAAAAAAAATAAAGAGAATAATAAAAATAGAGGTTTTTGTGTGGTGTGCTTCTGCAGCTAATGTTTTCTAACTGCTGTATCTTGCCTTCCCATGAGGGTGAGAGGTTCATTTCCAGGTGGACCCGTGAAACGATGGTAGACCTCGGAGCACGTTTTGTTTCCACCTCGCGTCTCCCCGTGCAGCATCCCTCCCTCCCGCTCCACAGAGAACCCATTGTACGCCGAGGTGGCGGGGGGAGAAAGAAGGTTTTTACGCCAAGATTTAAACCCAGGAAGTGACTCAGCTGCTCTGAGGGAGACAAAGGCAGGAGACGACTTGATGGAGACGTGGGCCAAGGACCGAGCCCCCTCCTGCCCCCCAGGCTGGACCCGCTGGGGCAACCCAAGGTGCAGCGCCCGGAGGAAACAGCTTCGGAACTAAATTTCAAGACCCCTCTCTCCTAAAGCCACATTGTTACCAGAGGGTTACTCTCGGTGCTAAAAAAGGTTTCTTTTCCCCTCCCCGCTGGAAAATAGTTGAATAGATTGTTCTCTATCTGTGGTAATGGCATGTTACATCTTCGTGCCAGATCCACAATACCGTGCTTGTTCAGTGTGGGAAGCTGTTTAAAAATGACTTTCCTATTAGAGTATATAGCTTAGTCTCTAGATGGAAAAAGCCAGATCAAAGATATAGCATTTATAAAACCGCTGGTTAAAAAGATAAAAGTGAGATAACAGACATCAATTTTTCACTATAAATCTCTGGGTTTACTACAACATTAAAATTTCCAGTAAAAGCAGGGTTTTATATACCTGAACTCTAATGGCCTATTCTGAAAATATTTATGTCAGGAAAAGCATGGTATTTGCATGCCAAAAGCAATTTTAGTGCCAATGTTTAGCATTCCCTTCCCATTTAACCCTTTCGCATCTACTCAGGAGCGTTGGATGCTCTGCCTAATGCCTGCCCGGTGCGTCTCCCCACGCGGCCCTTCCGAGGAGGACGCTCCGGGTGCAGACTAAGGCAAAAAGCTGAACACTTCTAATAAAACACCACTGCACAAAACACTGGCCTGATGGCTTTGGATGGAGTCTCCAAAGCATGGTCTGAAGCACTGATTTTCACCCTGCACACTTTGCACGCAGAACTACTCATTTCCAAGGGGGTACCTGCCTAGCCAGAGAGAAGGACAGGGACAGGAGGACAGGAAATTGGGCAACACGGTGCAACAGCTCAGAAGTAACGGGTCAAAGCTCTCTGTAGTGAGATGAGATGTCTGGAGGTAGGGGTAGTACTGCTGTACTTTTCTTCTAAAATTAAAATACAGGTGATTTCATTCAGTAAGAAGGAGGGCACTCGGCACCTGCCTGGCCACACGCAGCAATCGGCAGGATTGACGCTGCAGAAAACTATCGATTTTACCTATTTATTCTACAATAAAGTAAAACTTACTTGGGTAAAATAACACAGGCTAACGGCCTTACGCTGCAGTCCACAAGACTCTCAGAGGTATGGAAGTTGATATTACTTCAGTTTTTGCAAACTGTAATTTCCTACATTTAAGTAAACTTTAGCAATGCGAGCTGATTTTCAGCAAAGTTCTGCTCCCTTCCCTGCTTCATGCCAGCACGTGTGGGCCACAGCTTTTCAGGATAAGCCATTAACACAGAAGTAACTTCTCAAAACACAGCAAACATACAGAAACACTGCAAGTCTCTACTTGCCTTATCTCTCGGGGCCCTTAGGTTTGGGGTTTTTCTTGTTTGTTTGTTTGTCTGTTTTTATGGAATAAAATTAGATTTCAGCATCTGTCACCGTCAAGAAAAAAACTCATCCCTGGCTCCCACATGAAAACATTGTAACCAATGCACAGTTACTGAACCATGATGCCTTAATGATCATTA
Organism: Calidris pugnax; assembly: GCF_001431845.1. NCBI lineage: Eukaryota > Metazoa > Chordata > Aves > Charadriiformes > Scolopacidae > Calidris > Calidris pugnax. The sequence continues at coordinate 7,566,168 of NW_015090803.1, read as the reverse complement.
CACAAATCAACTTTTTTTTTTTGTTTGAAATAATGAAATTGAGAACGTGCTTTCATAATTACTCGAATCAGACTGTCAGGTTATAAATTTAATAAAACCCCAATGTGATTAAATTGTAAAAGTAAAGTATACCACACAAATTTATATATGTGTAGATTCTTTTCATTTTGACTTATTCAGGTGTGCTGGTTAAATTTTAGTAAACACTGCTAATAGTGCTGTTCTACCACTAAAACCCAACAACCTGGGAGCAGACACACAGCACTTGGTAAACCTTTCTGTCTTCCTTTTCCATGCATTTTTCTAACGCTCTTTTCAAGATAATCTAACAAAAAAATATGTAGGTCTATTAGGCAGACAACTTGCAATAAAACCATAAGATTTTAAATACTGACATTAGGTGTTTTGCCAATTACAGTTCTAAAACTCCCCAAAGATATGATGTATTCAAGCAATTTGAATTATAATATCTTCCTTAGCTCCTCAGTATAACCATAGTAGCTTTTAAAGTATGTATTTTGAACTTAAAAGAATTTGAATTTATTCTGCAGATAATATATCGATCCTTAAAAACATAGAAACTTTAAAAATATACATAATGCATACATTCCTAAAAGGGAAAAGGATGCAACATTTGAAGGAATCTTCTAAGGTAAGTCCCTAAACTTGCTCAAACCCACGTGCCAGACAGTCCCTTTCCTTTGGGAAAGCTAACAAGCTGCCAGCAAAGTGCACCGTGAAACTTCACGTAGGCAAACCATCACTCACCTAAGGCAGAGCACGATCTCACTCATGTCACTGCAATCTCCTCCTGCTCCCATCACCCCTTCCTCGCCCTGCGCTATGGTCTCTGCCGCACCAAACCCTGGGGCCAACTGCTTTGTCGAGCATCAGGTCCGTATGCGGTCCTCCGTCAGCCCGGTAGCTCTTGCCAAAGGCACTAACACAGCGCAAGGGAAGACGCTCGTTTTTTACCTCGGTGCCACCTAAGTAGAAACTTCTGTAGCGCATCATTTAATAGCTCTTCTGTACAAAGTGCTCTGCTCAGCAGAACATTATCTGCAGTCTCCTGGCTCAGGCAAGCCCAGCCACCTTGCAGATCCTGGCTGCTTCAACACCCAATCTAATGTTGACCCAAATCGGTGCCTTTAAAAAATAAATAAATAAAAAGGCCCTACAGCAAGCAACTGCCTTTGTCCACTGGCAGAGCTGCTTTAGGACACATATTGTTTTGTACCGTAACTCCAGACAACGCCCAGCAGTTAAATCAGGCTTTTATATCCAAAATAAGAGCAGCAACCTTCAGTTTTTGTGATGTTTAAAACCAAAACTGTTAACCACTGCATCATTTTCTAACATATGTCCTCCAGGCTTTTCACTATAACTGGAAGTGATTCTCCCAGGATTTCCAGTTCTGAGTGGGAAACCAGTATCCCCAAATGAAAAAAAACCCAATGGACCTCTCTCAAGAGAGGTTCTCTTAAAGAATATGTCTGAACAAGCCACTTTTTTGTGCAAGGGAGACTTTGCCAAAAGAAACGTTTCTCTGCGCCACTGACAAGCTCCAATGCAGATTTTTTTTGCAAGTCAGACAGCTCCTTTAATGTATGTGGCTTTGCTATAGATTTTAAACTTACTGATTGTCTGACTAGTAGTCAACTCGTTAGAGAAGACCAAACACAGTCAGTTTACCTATGAGGTTACTCCCATGAAGAAGATTTCTACTACAAATGGCACTTTGGTTAACTACAGACCTGAAAGCTTGCTTGATACGTAAATTAATATTGCATTGCTTAAATCTGGGAGAACCTCCAAGAAGAGAATACAGGCATAATCTCCACAATAAAAGGAAAAAGAACTACACGTTTAGTGGTGTTTCTCTACTTGGTAGCAAAGTTTGCACAAGAATCTAAATTTTATGCCAATACTCTAAAAAAAGTGCACCTTATCCTCTGGAAGCTTTTGTGATTCACTTTGATTACCTGTCCCTTTTAGTGGAAGGGCTGTCCCAGCTGGAAATTTTAAGACTACACACTTAAATAAATACATTATCACACAAATAAGATCAGATCGAAAATTATGTGGACCAATAGATTGGCTTCATACCTTAGTTTTGTGGAGAACTGCAATGGAAAGGGGAAGGTGTAGAAAACGGACAGTTCTCTAACCCCAAGGCTTGACATGTAAATAAAGACATCTGAGGAGCACACAGGTTGGAAGCTGCTGTAACATTCTATCTTGATTAGAAACATTTCAAGAGCCCTGTAATTTCCAATCAAAATTACAGTAATTTCCGATATACAAGCCATGATTCATGACAGAATTTTTACATTCCATGGGAGATTATAGTGGCCTGATGTATGACACACTGAGTACAGCACTAACATAAACAATTCAGTTTAATGTTTAAACAGCACTTGGTGTTTAGAATCCCACAATAAAAGAAACATATTATTGCAGAAATTATCACTTTGACAGTGATTGAAGGGTAGGCAGGCATGTGGCCTATAAAGCTATAATTTTTACAGTCCACAGCTTGAGTTTAATCATTTTGATATAACATTTCCAAAATATCCCTTTAAATGCTCCTTAACAACATATAACTTAAGAGACAACATCCTTTCTGTACAATGAAATGGAGGAAACTCTAAAATGTGAACAACGCAGAAGTCAAAAGTTAAAGACTGTTAAAAAGAAAACCAGCACTAAAATGCTGACTGCCCAAGAAACACTGGTCTCACTGATCATTATCAGCTCTCCCTGGAAGATGCTGTATTTTTCTATGAAGCAATTTCAGAAAAGTAAAGGAATAGTGACTAAGTGGACTTAACATTTAATCTAACATGAAAATTCAACATTGCAAGCATTGGTGCCTTTACCGTTTCTTTCTAGTGTTGGCATAACAGTGGTTCTAGTCTTTCTCATTTTTCTATGTTTTTTCTCTACTTGCTTAAGTACATTCTCACTTAAATCAATGTTTTTGCATACTCTGGTGAACTTTCCCAGATGACATGTCACTTATGATAATCACACCCAACAAGTGCTTGCTGATTTCCCTCTCTTGCCACAATTTCTTGACAGAAATTCTTCAGTTGAAGAAAACATAATAGGAAACCACACAGCAAAGTCTTAAAACTGAATATGCAATATATATATACATATATATATGCACACACTCAGGTAACCAAGCAGCCACCGTATTCCACAAAGATCATACCTGTTTTCTCAGCTGTAACTTGTATAACCATAATTTATTGGGGGGTTTTGTTGGTTCTTCACACAGAGGAAGCTACTCCACCTCCCACGCACAGCCTCACCAGTGGGTCTGCTGCACCCAGGCCCATTTCTGATCAAGTAGTTTCTCAAAAAAAACCGAACCCTATCACTCCTCGTTACAGCTCATGAAAATGCAAAGCACCAAAGCCTCGAGATTAACTCGGCAGCAATATATACAGCTCGCACACAGCTTTTGCCATGTCCACGCCAGCTAGGAACTGATGAACCCGATGCTTTCCAAGCCATGCAAGACCCACAGGCACACAGCAAAGCCATCTCGCTGACAGGGAGGGATGTGCCTTGGGAACCCACTTCTCAGCCCTTCCCAGTCAAGGGTAACCAGGGGTTACTCTCTGGACTCAGCAAGGAGCTCGAGTTGTGGTACCAGGCTGACCCAGCCGCTCGTTGTAACTCACACAGACACAGATCACAATCAGAGGGGGGGAGAAAATCCCACAGAACAGGGAGGTTGTTGCACCCCGGGAACTTTACCTGGCTTTTGGTTGCCGCAACCTTTGCAAACAGTGCTTGAGACACCTTAGCTCTCTTCATTTCCTGCTGAATCTCATCGTAAATGGAAGCATTAATGTTCATGGAATTATTTTCTGTTTTTCCATTCCTCTCTGTAGCAATAGTAGCAGTTTTGACCTAGAAAATATATTTTATGAGACATTTTTCATTATGAAAAAGTTATTTTCCTCTTTTTCCCTCCCCAAGTAGTTCCCCTTTCCCTTTTATTCCTTTTATTCAATCTTGCTCTGATATTTTTTCAGCTTTTCAGAGACTTAACATTATAAGTTATCCATGGTTCAGGCAACTGGGAAACAAGAAAATTCAGCATATTGTAACAGGTGAGTGCATCTGAAATATGAGTTATTGTTAGCTGACCACCGTGAATTTCAATGGTATGAAATAAGTAGGTGGAAACCTGTCAAACATTCTTGTAGAGACTTGTGAATCTTCACGATTTCTTTGCCCCACACAAATTAAGTCAAAATTGTAACTGCAGCATAAAAGAATCTCTAATGAAATAAAAACCTGACAGATGAATCTTGATTCATGCTGTACATCCAGTACACTCAAACACATGATAATGTAGAAAAGTTGTGGCTTTAGATTTAACTTTCTAAAATATTGTCAGTTTAATTCTTAAGCTGTTTTTAAGAAAACAATATTTTAGAATAATGCATATTTTAACCACTCATGAAATCAAGACAAGTTTTTCTTAAAACCATTGATTCTAGTCACATTCGACTTACATACATAAAATATTTATTCTTCTTGTGGTCCAGATTAAGAAAGAAACACACGAAAACAAGACAGAATGATTACACTACCAGCTCTATGCTGCATCTGCAGCATTAAGGAAAACAACAAAATAGGTGTCAGTGGTGACATGATGTGCAGAAGACTATCCTTTCCTTCATCCTCTGGAAATGATGGAAACGGTGTTTCAACACCAAGAATCATCCCAGCAAGGATACAGAGCAGTTTGTGCAATATCAGTTGAGAGGTACAAAAAATCAGCAGGTTCTCTGCTTATCCTACAATATTCTCAATAGTTAAGGATAAGGTTGTTCTTTAGCAGCTACTTGCAGTGCGTGCCCAAGATGAGCGTACCACTAATCCTACAGTGGACCAGAGGAAAGGAAAGGGTGGATTTCTGCCAAGAACCCACAAGGTGATGATGCAAAATCAAACCTTTAGACTTCAATTCAAACCTACTGGTTCATAAGGAAGCTGTTGAGAGTGGAATTAATTTATCCACTCAGAAGTTACACGTCTAGTCTAAGGTAGTCATTCAGGCTACCTCTAAATCTAATGGACAGAGCTTGGCACTTCCAGAGGGTGATTCAGCCTACTCTTAAGTATGTGTCTAAAACCACACTTTCACTATCAGTTTAATCCAGTGCAAGTCAGCATCTTCCTGTGCTCTAAAGTCCCTTGAGGTTCAAAGGGAAATCATGACAACATGATAATTCATCTTCTAATCTCACTCTCTATGAGCTTTCCTATGTCACAAGTCTCATGATATGAGAGTCAAAGGGTTTGGGTGAGAGACGTAGTTAGGCAAATCATCAGCCCATTTTTTCCTAGAAATGTCACGCTCAATTTGTGTTAACTATCCTCCATAGTGCTTTTAAGATAAAATAATCTAGTTCAGGAACTGGGAGCGTATGCCACTTTTGCTGAGCCTGAGTTTTCTGTCAGGCTTTCCAGGAGCTTTGCTAACACATGCCCATTAGCTGCAAGGGGCAAAACCCCAGCAAGAACAAGGCATCCACACACTTCCATTTGCCTCCTTCTAGCAGGCATTACCACTTTCTAGGGTCTGAAAACAGGCGACTGAAACGAAAAGGGAATTCAGGAAAAATCCCAGAATGTGGCATACAGCTTATCGTGTGATTTACTTTCACCAAAAACCAGCTGGTGACCTGTAGAGTGAGGCATTTCCTTTTCTGTGGTGTGACATTTTACAGGTGACACTGCAGAAGAGGATGGCCAAGCCTGGGCCGACGGCCGCTCAGAAACATTTGAGGCACCTGGCACTCAGCAGCCTGAGGAGCAGCGCCACGAAGCTCCCTTCTCCCCACCGCGGAGCGGGGAAACGCATGCCTCACACTGGGCAAATCAGCATGGGGCCACAAGAGCAGGTGCATCTCCTGAACACCATACAGTGAAATCATCTGGAAATTACAAAATCAGTGGCAGTTTTATAACCTTTAAATGAAAAGGATTCACTAAAAGGGAACTGACAGTCAATGGGGATGTTAAATATACAAGTGGAGACAGGGTTCTCTGCTTGCATGTAAATGCTAAGCTAAATTAGAAAATGAAAAAAGCAAGGGCTTTGTCAACACACCTTCCTGGATCTTGGGTTCAAATTTTGACAAAGTTTTTTGAGTCCTTCTCAAAGAAATATTTCTAACCTGTAAGTAATCTTTGAAGGTCCCAAGGGGAGGACAAGAAGACAAAGGTATTCAGCTGGGATACACAAGTTCACGGTATCTTTTGGAAAGGAAACACTTTGTTCTTGTGATCCTGACTGCAATGGCTCTGTTCTGTAAGCACACTGCCTTTTTGATTGCTACGCAGCATCAAAAATCAGCTTCATGTAGCAGCACTTCATAGACTACTTAACTGAGCTGTGAACACCTAGATCATCGTAAACCAAGACTTGCACACCATGCTGGAGACATAATTTAAATTGTGCATCTTGGTCCACACTTTTCAATGCCCAATTTAATATGGATATGCACATAACTCATGGGAATTACTGAAAATCCTCATTCTGGTTGGCAAATCACATCTATCTTTACACAGGTACAACAAACTCAACAGCATCTAATATCTTACTGAAGTTTTTTTTTAAAAAAAGACAACTTCTATTGTCTTCTGTTGATATTGAATTAGGACGTGAACAACAGAAAACACTAATATCTGCATCAAAATGTCATATTAGCACAAAGAGCTTCAGGAGAACAAAGTCTTAAAGTCACAAAATGATAGGTTTGGGGATTATCAAGAGATGTTGTTCACAGCCATATCCTCACCCTCTCCAATTTACATCATTGGCCAAGTATAAAAATTCTTCCCCTGCCTCTTAACAATTTCTCTTCAAAGATCAGGTATAGACTGCGGCTGGACTAGATGGACCATTGGTCTGCTCTGGTCTGATGAGTTCCATGCAATAATGCTAATTAACCTCTTGGAGAATATCCATACATAAAACTGTTTCATAATTTATACATACCAAGCATCTAGGCTGTTGTGTTGAATTTAGAATTGAGTTCAAGACAGTGGCTGTTTGAAGCTGGGTTGAAAAAACACCCTCCTCCTCAAAAAAACCCAACAGAAAACAAAAAAGCCCCCAACAGTGCAACTTCAGGACTTGGGAGAGGAGGTGGAAAAAGTATTCATTTTGGAGAGAAAAACAAAACAAAACATAATCTCTCATCTCATCCACACTTAAGCACAACCTCTCACCCCACCCACATTTACAGCCACATTTTCTGTTTAGGAAAAAAACCACAGATCAGCTAAATTTTTTTTTGACAGTAACCAAATTTTGCAAACACTAACTGAACAGGGGAGCATTATTTTACAAACATAACACTGAGAAGCAGAAACTCGTTTGGCCATCTTCCTATCACCAATCAATTTAGTCGTTTAGAAGGACCTGGAAAAAAAAAAACCAACACAACACATCCGTTCCCTTCTGGCCTGCCCAGGTATATATCTTCTCATCAAATAAGACTGATTACAGTAGCATGAAGTTCTGGATTAATTCAGTTTTCCCAAACAAAGGACAGAAGGAATAACCAATCTGAAGAGGTTTTCACAAACATGGAAGCTCATTTCTTCCCCATCGAAACCAAAACAAAAAAATCTTTTATAACACATTCTCATAACTACCGTTTTAGCTTGGGAACAAAAATCTTCTTTAATCCTGGTTTAGCTTTTAATATTACATCGTACATTAAAATTCATAAAGTAGTTCATTCCAGGCAAAACAAACTACTTTTCAGTTCTGCTCTGCAAATAGCACAGGAGGTACAATAAATGCTGTTGCTTTCAGAACAGCTTTTATCAGGACAAGGTTTACTACTCCATTATTACAGTGGCGCCTGGAAGTGCAGTTATAGTTAAGTGTCAGGGTTTCCATTAACTCTTCTCCATGGTGGTTTTTGTGAGGGGGGTGGGGAGAGAGTTGCATTTATTATTTTGTTCATTTTCACTTTCATTAAGATGCAACTGGCAAAAAGACTATCAACCTAAATCTCAAATTTTGCAGACTTAAAAATAAAAATTTTGCTGGTGGTGACGTACTCTGTGTGTGTGTTTGAACTCCAGGGCTCCACCGCCAAGTTTCAGAGGAGCCGGTGTTATCCAGAGTTCCTTGCAATGGAGGTTCACTGGTCCTCAAACACCAGCAAAGCAGTGGTCCTCCTCAAGATCAGTCTTTTAAGAGTGACATCCCATCTCTGGGACCCAAGCTGAAATTTCTTTAGCATGAAGGAACTGTAACTTATCTGTAGTCAGAGTGAGGCCAGGATTATATTTATGAAAATGGAAGTTTTTGTCAACTGACAAAGACCATGACTCATGACCAATTTGTGGATACCTCCTAAAACATTGCCTTATTAAAATTATATTCTGCTCTTGATGTTACACGTACTCTGCTTTTACACAGGATGATGATGGGCCCCAAGAGTTAGCACAGATTTTCTTTGGGTAATATGGAGGGCAAGGATGTCTTCCTCAGCTCTGCTGAAACTGAGATTAAGTGTCCTGAGAAGGAAGCGTTCAGAACTGCAGAACTGCTAACAAGCTTTAAACCAGAATATTTTGGAAAAGAAAATCTGTGACTTGGTCACCTGTCTCCATCCTCCCCCCAAGCTGTACTAAGGAGGGGGAAGTCGTCTTCCCTCCAGCCCCCAGACTGCCTTGATAAGAGGGAGAAGCCATCCCTAGCACCTCCCTGGAGAACTCCATCCATCCTGAACATAGCTTCACACTCAGCATCCTCTGAAGTGTTCCCACTACGTGCAATAAACTCATCCTCTGAAACTGACTTAGGGATACCCAGAAAGGACCTCAGTGGGGGTGATCTGCAAGATGAAGATGTTAAAGTGGGGAAAAAAAAATATAATATAAGAAATAGAACAAGAAAGGACCTTTTTTTCTTGCTTCTAGGTTGCAGAAATTAAACTGTATCTCCATGCAATACCTACCTGATGGAGATGCTAGTATTTATAAACTTCACTGCCCCAGGAAGGAGCCTGATAGACAGGCATCTGCCCCAGGAGGTGGCAAGATGAACAACGTCCAAGGGAAAAATTATTGTGTACGTCGTCTCCTTGGGCTCAGTCCACCAGTGTGGAAGACAGTAGCAGACTTTTACAACTTGACCAGCTTAGAGGGCTATACACGTATCCCAAAAGCTCATGCATTAGAGGCTAATGATTTCAATTAAAAAAAAAAAGTAAGATTTTGCTTTTTTGTTTAAGTCAGAGAGAAAGGGAGCAGTAAGGGGGACAAAGAGCTTCTTAAAGGATTTCAAAAAAGAATTGGAAACAATCCAGATACATTAGCTCAAGTAGCAACTAGTAAGAATGCTGTAAAAATGAGATAAATTCAACACAGTTCCTTCTAACTCAGGCACCAGGGTTTATGCTTGGTGAGTTCCTACTATCCTATCAGACCTCCAAGGTCATGCTTTCTGTTTTTGCATGCAACAGTATGCAAAATTCACACAGAACAAGCTCAGCTGCTAAATGGTTAAGTCTGCTCTACTGTCTGGCCACCAGTTGGCAACACAAAAATGCAAAATAGATCCTTTTCAGGATGTTTATTTTCACATCCTTCCGAAACTGATAACTTGCAATTGCAAAATAAACCTTCATGTGTGGCATATTAGCTCCCATTTTTCATGGTTTCATAGTTTAATTGTTTAAAATGTTACACTGGTCTAAAGATTTAATATTAAATATGTTGGCTCTTGTGTAAATTCTGTTGTCAGGATAAACGGTCTGTTTTGTCTTTCAATAGTTATCCAAGAAGCTCACAGCTAAGCTAGAAAAATATGCTGTATTCCTCTATAGTGAGCTTTAAATAATTGCTTACAATAAATTTAGTTGTAAGGATGCTGGTAGTTTTATTTTCTTAGCATCAAATATTCAATAAACTGTGGACATTTGGGGGGGGGTATCAGAGTAGAAGTTTGCATTAACAATTTTGCCCTACCCTGACTATAATTTATTTCTGCTACAACCTGTAAAGTTATACTTGCCAGTGCAATCATTAGAATAATTTCATTATTATTTCTAGCATGAAGTATTGAACTTATGTTACCAACACTGATATTTCAATTTTCAAATTTAGGGTTCACACTTAGTAGCAGGTGTCAAGTGCTACATGTTTTTGTAAATGGGTAACTCTGGCAACATGTAAAAAGGTCACACAAAATCCCAACTTGGATGTTTCTACATCTTTGGTCCATCCACTAGGTAAAGTGCATATGTTTTGCTGAATGACAAAGAACAATATAACAGCTAGAAAAATAACTGTTTTCTTCTGTAGACCTCAAGTCTATAAGGTTTCCTTGTTAACCTGTTTTCCTTTTGAAAAGGATTAAAACAAAACCGTATTCTGTTTCCAGTTTGGGCTAACTGTATTCCTGACTCCCACTAAAAAAATGAAACATAATTATGAACAAGAGCACAGTAGAGACAGGTAGATTCCACTCCCTCCAACCCCTAAATTTGGACTTGCAGTATGTTTTGTCAGTTAAGAAAACCCCTAAGTCTCACTTTCTTTCCGGCTGCAAGGGATTTTTATAGTAAATTAAGACCAACACAAGGTCTTCCTCTGACTCGACATCCTTCTGGAAGGTCCTGTAATTAACTCTGTTCTTTAGCTGTGAAATTGCCCAAGACCACTTGAGACAGAGTCAGACATTACCTTGGCAGAAAGAGATAAGTTAAGAAGGAGGGTTAGCCTTTGCTCTGAATTACCTGGGCTGTGGGAGCAAGTACAGATATTAAAACAAACTCAAATGTTATTTTAAACACAGTTATCTACATTTAACTATTTTCCACTAACGCATTACTATGTAAATAGATTCTCACTCTTTGTCTTGAAGAGTATCTATAGTGGATTTCACAGACTAAACTCAGTTAATGATAACAACACTAGACCATTAGCACAGTCTGTTCTTTCTGCTAAATTTTTTTTCTCTTCTCGTGAAAAGTACTGCAGCAGGTCAAAGTGATCTTCTGTCCTCCCTTTTCCTACAATTTTGTTATTCATTACTTCAGTCTGGTCCTTAGCATCCATTAGCTGCAGGAAAATTAGACAAATAACCTGGAGGAATTTATAGCGCTCAGAACGGGCACGGAGCACAGTCACAGGCACATGCCTGAGCCTGGTTAGTAAAAAACTGCTCTGTGTTTATATACCCGACCATCACAGAACTCCCACCATCCCAACGCCTTGCTTTGCATAGCAAACCTGGGCTGTGTATATACAGCACGATGCCCACATATCTGCAGATCAGTGTGTTTTGTCCTTGCATAAGTATAACCTCGAGCGACAGCAATGCAGGGTACTTTGGAAAAGGTACACTGTTTTTGGAGCGTTTCATTCACAGCTGTGTTTCTTCTTTGCGTTCTTTGCGTTCCTATGCGTTCCTATGTGTTCCTATGGCTCACACCTGTACTTCTCATGTCCCTAAAAGCAGCATCTGAGTTTTCTTGACAGACACAAGGACTCAGCCACTGAATTTCTGGATTCCACCCTATCAAGCTTTATAATTTTGGGAGAACTAAACTAATAGTCCTACTAGATTTTACAGAAATCAATAGGAGTTTCATTTGAACAAATACTAAATAAAACTTTCATGAACATATCCCAGTCTTTCAGAGCGATGGACATAGCAAGTCTGTTATGTTATACAGTTGTCAGTAACTCAACCTGGTGAAACCATCCCCAGCATTTCGGGGTGCAGTCTTCTTCCCCCCATCCCTTTAGTTTTACCTGGTTTTTTTCTGGAAGATAATTTTTAAGACAATATGATATACTCATACTTTCATTCCCACTCAGTTTAGTGGCCCAAATCCTTCAAAATCCCTATTTGAACCTCTAACATTAAAACCAAGACTTGAGAATTATAGGGGAAAAAAAACAGCTGAAGGCTAGCATGGTCCAGTCCCAGTAAAGGTCATAGCTCAATAAAATGAGCAAAAAACTCTGTAGGGGCCATAATGGGTAGAATTAATCTTAAAACTAGAAAACAGGTAGTAATAAACTGCTACTACTCCCCATTACGTTTTTTAAATTTAATTTGTGATACGCACTGCAAATAATGATTCTATGAGCGTTTTGAAAAAAAATGCAACAGTAAAAGCTTTCAGGCTTTTTTTTTTTAGGAAAGGTGATCACCCAGCAGGACAGTGAGAAAACACAAGGAGGAAATCCCAAAGACAGAGAGAGGGGTTTACTTGCGGAGGCCGGCTGGGCGGGGTGCTGATGAGGGGCGCGGGGCCCATGGCAGAGGCCGCGTTCAAGCTCCTTTCCCTTTCGTCCTGGTAAATTCGATCTCGTTCGGCTTCTGGCAGCTGCAAAAAGTTCTGCATAGCCCGAAGGTTCACCAACAAGGACTGCGAGGCAGTCTTGGGATCCTCTTCCTTTCGGAGGATTTCTGAGAGCAAGCCCTGTAGGGAGGGAAGAAAAAAAACCACCACGGTGGAGAGTTAGTCGAGGTGGAACGCCATGGAAAGTCCTCTTCCCACTGGGCTGAGAATGGGAGCAGTATATGCACTATTCACCCCACCTAGGAATATATTAATGGCATTTCAGGTAGCAGAGAAGAGACCTTCAATTGTACCCTTAATTTTATTAAGCATCTGTTTTACATACAACGTAAACTGAGTCTGCCTAATACGCCTCCTTCCTTGTATTGGCTTAACTTGCCGTGAAATCTTTCACAGTCGACAGACAATCACAAGATGTTAAGAATAAGTGAAATACAGATAGTCCAGAGGCATGACACTGGGGTGTTCTCAGGCTTCTCAGACAAAATACATAGCCAACCCAAAAAAAATGGCTTTCCACACTTCTAGCAACTTTAACAGCTCTTTGAAAAGAAGTGATATTTCACAACTAATCTGAGACGATAAACTTGCAACTTTCTTAAAGTACTGATTGTCTGGCTCAGGTCAACATTTTTTATAAGTCTGTATTTTGTTTTGAGTTGTATATTGGAGTTTAACAAAAAGTGAGGAAACTCACAGTTGGATGCTCTCCTTCCTTCACCCTCCTCCCGCTGGCCCCCTCTTCCTCCCCAGGGCAATCCTAATCCTCACCCATTCCATCAACCTGGGCTATTTATTTGAGCACCTCCTGTGCAGGTGCCATTTCCTAAGTCCATTTACCAGCGCTGTGTATTTATGAACCTGTGAGTGCAACTAGAACTTTAGTGTCAACCGGCTCTTGAAATCTGCCCCCTGCCAAATTCACCTTCTAAATACATCAGGCACACAAAATGCTCTACTGTCTCGAAGTAACAAGGTGGTGATAAGAAACTAACTTTTGCAAAAGCAAATGCGAACTTCTTTTTAGAATAGATCTTGTTGCCGTGCTGGTACAAGGAGAAGGTTAATATGAGAGGCTTCTTGCTAATGGAACATGGGATCACGGATATGATTTTAAAGAAAGAACACTACTCTATGGTTGTTGCCAAGTTGTAAGTTATTTGAGATCATGGAGGTGCAAATGGAGGGAGGGAGGGAGGGAAGGAAGGAGGCAGACAGGCAGGCAATAAAAAAGCTAAAACAGAGAGAGGCAATCCTGGCTGAAGATATCCATTCCTAAGGGAGTGCAACAGAAAGCTGCAGCCCAAGCACCAGCCTCCTCTGTAAGGAAGCCTGATGGGCACAGCACCTATGGAAGCTGTTACCACTCTCAAAGGTCCTGTCCTATCGGCCAAAAAGCCCCTTATGAAAGTGCTGCTGCCAAGCCACTGCTCTCAGGCAAGGTCAGAGCCCACCCAGGGCAGCTCTGAGCTCTGCATTTGCCCCATCACCCCTCCATCTCTCGGGGGGGATGAGAACAGAGGTGCTAACTACACTGGGGCCCAGTGTGGTCCTCATGGCCCTGGCTGTGCCTGCAGACGTAAAAGGGAAACAGGATGGAGAGCACAGTCTTTCCAACACTAAGCATGAAAAATAATTTGGAAAAGGATTAAAAAGAAATAATAATCCTAGGGGATACTTTCTTACCACTATTCTTCATCCCTTCTCTTTTCTGGGATCCAGGCAGAAACTACTCAGAAGGTAAGTAAAAGTTACAGACAAAAGTAGCATTTGGCTGGAGTATAAGTTTTAAATTTTTTCTTAATGATTAGTCTAATAATAAATTTACTTTTTAGCAAATATGGAAATTAAACTCATCTAGCATTTTTTTCTACTTCTAAGTACTCAAACCCACAGTTACTATTGTTTGTCAGTGGTAGGATTACACGAACCATCCTCAAGGGAAGCAAAAAATGATTTTGTGCCACTGGAGACAAGACAAAGCTGTCTGCAGAGCACAGCATGTATGATGGAGGTGCAAACGTGTGATTTCTGACTGCTACTGCACCGAAAACACCACATCAAGATTTAAAAGAAGAAAGAAAAACTAAACTGAAGTGGACTGATCATTGGCAGGAGAGAAGACTCCTTACTAGCAGCCAGCCCACTGTCAGCCACAGGAAATGTCCTTGAAAAATACTTTAGCCCATAATAGAAAATACTTGCTCACATAAGCCTTTGCCACATAGTGGGCAGCTTAAAAAAGCAGAAAAAGCTGTTTTTCTTGTATAACTTTCCCCCCCTCAGTGAAATAAGTAAACAAAGAAAATTGGTTTTTGTATTTTTCCTGCACTTCTCGGTATTACCATTGCTGCAGGACACCTCTTGGTGATTAGAAATGCCATTAAGTAGTCGTTCTCCTTTTCTTACCCCATCAGTGCCATGGCTCTTTGCCTGAGCTAGAAGCAGAGCAGAGGACACAGATGCAGAGAGAGGAGTGGAGATGAGAGAGCGGGAAGAAGGCAAAGAGGCAGGAGGTGTTTGTTTCTAGGAGTTTTGAACCTAAAGGTCAGAATATGTGAGGAAATAACATGAAAAATACGGTGTACTACCACGTGCAGGCAAAATCTTACCATACGGTTTGCCTGCTTCACATATTGCTTCATTGCTACTGCTTCAATTTTCTGAGCAGAAACCCTTGGCTAAAGATTGTTAGACAAGATGGGAAAAACCTAGAAAGAAAACATCAGCTCTTGCATCCTGCCCCATGCTGATGTGCAGAGATTTAGTCTGCATTTTACCAGGCTTGAACAGGTTTGCCAAGATCCAAGTCTTGGTGTGACCTCCTGATACTGTACTTCAGGTTGCATGAAAGGTAAATACTGTTTTGTACAGAGATTACAAACACTGTCAGGCTCAGTGTCCTCACTCTTCCTCCCTTGTATTCTTTTTGCACTGGAAATGTATTTTCTTAAAATGTTACTAAGTCCCATTTGAAAAAAAACAAAGTTTACATGTCATCACAAGTATAATTCATTACTAATTGCACAAAAATGTTCAATAAATATTAGCAGGACTTTCAAAAGCTAATTATGAATTCTTTAAAAATGGAGATAAACTCAAGTGTCTGCCAATATGAACAAAACCAGTGCCTGTCTGGCCCCCAGTTTGTCTCCTCTTTGAACGTAATCACTGATTCAAGCAGATTTTATCAGCCTGATAGAACTTCAAAGCTCCCAGAAGAAAAATGTAATTTGCCCAAACCTCCCCAAAACATGCAGAACATCCCTGAACGTTCTCCCTCTCCACTGCAGGTTGTTCCCATCCCATGTCCAGGTGGAAGATTATTCGCAAGCTCCACCCACAAGCCTGGATCCCTGCCAAGTAAGTTATAAGCAGACACATTTATCTATGTCGCTTAGTAGCAAGAGGAGAGCTGTCATGATAGTGTAATAGCACCTTTTTACCTTTTATTCAATAGTGATATGGATAGTGTGCTTTTTCTTAAATTACACTACGAAGAATTATATGAATACAGTGGCAATTTCTGTTATACTTAAGCAGGCAAATTTCTCTCTACCACATAATTTACAGAACTCAAATTCAATAAAACATTACATGATGGTCCATTACTGTTATCAATTTTGAATAATCCATCTTCATTTTTCATTTTACTGGAAAATAAAGTGCGCCAAAGACAAAGTGGAAGAAAAAAAAAAAAAGTGCATGAGAAGGTGGTTTGTGTAAACTTAGATTTTGTATTAAAATTACACGGAGCCGTTTACTGCATCCAAGTGCTCTCCCTCGAAATAGCAATTGCTCAGAATTAGCACGAGCACAGTCCTAAATACACAGAAGTTATCTCATATGAGAGAGGGCATTACAGATGAACGAAACGCAACGTATCCCGGCAGCTAAAATTTTAAACAAGCATGGGGGTGAAGTAGAAAGGAGGGGGAGAGAAAAGGCATCTGGCAGAAACACTAAGAAGCACTCAAAAACCTTGAGATGAGAAACTGTCACTGGTGGGGAGGAGAGAAATGACAATAGTCAGGCACGGCAAAAGCAGCAAAAAGCACTCCCCCTCTTTTCTGCGAAGATGGAGCCGAGAGGTCACCCCCGTACGGCAGCGCCCGAGTCCACGCAGCAACTGTTATGGTTGAAAGTGCAGAGAAGGCAGAGGCAGGCAGCCCCCAGTCGCGGTTCCAACCACAACCATGACTAACACAATTCCTTGCTCGCGCACACGTCGCCCCGCCACGTACCAGCTCGAGCTGCGCCCTCAACCCAAATGTCAGACCCGCTTGTGGGAACCCAAGCTTTCCGTTTCCTGACTCATGTTTACATCTAAAAAGGCAGGGCAGAAATGGCAGAGGAGCTTGTTTATTTGTTTAGGGCTCCGAAGGTGGTTGATGCTCCGCTCCAGCTCTCTCAACAACAAAACAAAGTAGAGAGCCTCCCAGTTTAAGTGCAAATTCGCAGGGGCAGGCTGAGCTCCCCTGCTGATGAGGGGCTGCCAGGAGGCTGGCGTGGGGTACCACGCTGTGGGGGGCTGCCCTGATGCGTCGGCACTGTCACCCCCCAGGTGCTCGGTGCCACTTGGGCCAGCGAGATGATCACAAAGGCCATTTTCTGGCCAGGAAAGCACTGGAGAATACTGAACTCGCTCTTTCAAGAGAGCGGAGGTGTCTGCACAGTGCACTGACATCAGCTGGAAAAAATACTACGTTGATTAATTCAGCCAAACGGCAACCGAAACATAAGCAGCTCAATTTACCGAAATCACCCCAGCAAAACAGAGAGTGGGACACACACTCGGTAGCCATGCTTGAGGTGAAACTCGGATCTGCTAGCACAAATCCTGACTCAACAAACTTTTCCGTGGAGCACTACAAAGAGGTGCTAACAGGATTCAATCTGTTTCTTTGCAGCCAGTGAGCTGGAATCACAACTGCTGAAGGACGAGCAACACGTCAGACCCCCTGAAGCCTTCCTACAAGGATCCCTGAGAAATTTCTTGTGGGGAGAGATGCTCCATCCTCCAAGACCACTTCAGCTCCCTACAACAATTGTGACTGTACAGATGCTAATTTTCATACAAGTTATAGCCTCCTGGACTCCGATTAAACTTTGTGAGGCACGTTCCTGAGAACTACACATTTTTGAAACCACCATTTGAAGGTAGGGGGGAAGTTATCCAAGAAGATATTAAGGACACCTTGGCTGATGGGTTTTTTCTGCCTTATAAACAGATGATAATTTAAAAAAAAAAGACACCCTAGTTTTCAGAATTTTACCAAATTCTTTCCTTTGGGTTGGGAGGAAGCAGAAATATTTCTAGTCAACATTCTTCCCCCAAATAAAAAAATATTGGAATTTAGAGCCGTGTTGAATCACCACACTAAGCCAGTAGAACCCCCTCTTCGCATCCAAAACCCCCACCAAACTCTGTATTCATATTGCAGAGCACAAGTCTGTAAGACAAGAGGTGCCAACACCTTCAGCCAATTCAACTGAAGTCCATTTTTACTGCCAAAACATTGGGCTAATTTACTGTTAGTTTACAGTTCACTTCCTTCCTTAACTTTTACACTGAAAGCAAATCTCTTCCCTCATCTGAGACCGTATCTCGACATCGGGGGTTTTTTGCACAGAACTCCTAACCGATTTCAGTGAGATCTTCTGCCTTCAGAAACTGATGGCATGATATGGTCCCTGGACACGGCTCAAATCTGCTTATGACAGTTTCAAAAATGGCAGTGGTAAGCCTGAGCTAGCTTTTTATCTCAGAAAACAGTAGATGAATTTAAACAAGCATTTTCACTTGCTCTAGCCAAAAAACCCCAACACCAAACCACCACAAAATCCCAAAAGATATTACATCAATATTAGAAAATAACATCTACATTTCATCAAAGTCCTGCCTAATTTTAGTTAAATGTGATGTATCCTTGAATAACCTGAGATACACTCCAAAGTACAGCAAGCAAAACAAATTTAAATGCTTTCTTGTAACAATCACAGGTATCTCTACTTGTGTTTATACTTGGACATGGCTGCTACTGTGAGTACAATTAACAATTTTCAGCTTTGCAAAGGTGAAATGTGCCTACAACAAATTCCTCTGGATTTCAGTGGGGCTTCCCTTCATATTAAATGTATGCTGAGATATTTCCTGGCAACACTGAGGCTAATATTGCCTAGGCTCCTAGTATTTTTCCTTTCTGTTCCCTGTGTTTGCCACAATACATGACAAATACTGCAGAACCTTATGCAGCTAACTGCAGATGCTAATTTGACTAGCTAATACAATTTGTAGGATATAGGGACAACTACTCTCTGTTCTTTCAAGTAAATTTGGTTGAAAATTGCCAAAAATATATTACATATATATTTCGTATCTCTTCATGGCATTTGTTTTCAACGTTCATTTTGGGGTTTCCTCCCAGTTTTGTGTGACTTTGAACACATTTTACCAAGCGGGTTAACCACAACGTCTGTGAAAGAATTGAACTATAAAAAGTATTTAATAACAATTGCAGTAAGAACAATATATAGTAAACAGGAATCAGTATTTGCCCTAGAAATCTGGTTCTACAGTTGCATTCATCACATCTCAAGAGCATCTTTTTATACTATGTCATATAAATTCAATGCCCAGTCAGAACAAATTCTCCTTGTATTTCAAGGTAAAAAATACTGTTCATGCAGGGATGATAAAGACCAAAAACTATATGCAAAACTAGCTGACATAAAATGAATAAATGACTTTGGAGGGGGGGAGTCAGCTGAGAGAAGAAAACAAGCTGCTTTCAGGCAAGTCTGAGGAAGAAGTAAATATCTAATAAACTATTTATTTTCTGAATTATTTGCCTGGCTTTTTGCCCAGGTAAGATGGCAGCTGCAAACCATGGTAATTTGAAGCTATTATTATCTCAATACTTTCCAGTATCAAAATTTAAAATATTAAACACTGTATTAAACAAAACTATATGTCACTTATTTGTAAATATAACAACTGACACTGCCTGAACCTAATTTACATAATTTGCATGAGTTCATGTATCCCACGAAATTTGGTATGAAAGACCCAGATCTTGAAACTTCCTCTGCTGTTAGGAGGAAAGACACACACACACAAAGTTCTACAGAGAACCCACACCACAACTCTTCTTTCTTTCAGCTAAAGGAGGATGTAAAAAATTTTAAGGCGATAATAATTCTGAAAAATTACAAATGACATGCTGATTCAAATCTGGTCCCTGTGCATTTGAAATAGAATTTTTATTCTCTAAACCATGCAGGGAGAAACATCAACATTTCAAGAGAAGCCCAAATTATGATCTATTTATGATAATCTACAATAGACAAATTCTTGTTCCTTAAATTTAAAAATCTGGAATCAGAGAAAACTTACCTACATATTTTTAAAATATTTTGTCTTAAAAAAATTCCTGTTGTATTTTCTGTTAAAACAGACTTTTAAAATTTTGAGATCTTATTATTTGGAATTGGATATACTGACATTTCTTCCATAATTTCTGCTTGATTAAATTCCATGCAACATGGCATTAAGTTAAATTCATAGAGCAGAATAAATTATAACAGGGTTAGCTTCTAAAACAGGTGTAAAAAATAACACATTTTAGTGTTACTTATCAGCTTTGCTAGGGCTAGTTTTTTCTGCATTGAAGAGCTGAAGTATATGTTCTGACGTGGACATCGGCAATCTCAGCAACTATCGTTTTTGCAATAAATTACAAAAATAAATGAAAAGAGTAGATGATCTAAAAATAAAGCTCTTATTTTTTAATCTTTTCAGAAGCCTGAAATTATGTTATTAAGACTTTCACTATAAATAATAGAAATAAATGCAAAAAAGAATAAAAGACCATCTCTGGACAGGTTGTTCAGTGTGTGCATGTGGCCAGTTCAGATATACCTTTGCAACCCAAAAGGCAATCTGTTGGGTGACTTTTTGAATGGTTCTGTATAAAAGCTGTTTATGTCCTTTCCAGGAAAGATTATGTTTAAGATATTCATAAAGACTCACAACTGAAGAGGAACCAAGGAACCAAGGTAAGAACAGTGGGTATTGTAACAAACCAGTCACTGAGGGTTTCTGTACTGTATCAACATGGACACTGATCCTGCATGGAAGCATGGTTCCTTCACAGGAGCTAAGTGACAAGGCAGAAATGAGGAGAGAGACTTAAAAGGTGATGATTACTAAATAGAGAAAGAATTAAAAAAAAAAAGAAAAAAAGACAACTGACCTGAGTTCGGTTAAAAGCCACACGTGCAAATACTGCCTGTGAGATTCCTGCTCGTTTCAGTTCATCACGGACCCACTGGTAGATTTCGGAAGACACCTCTGTGTTTGTTGAGACCTGCTGCTCCAACGGCTTGTTCATGGATCTACTGACAGGAGGAGGGTGGTTCAAGTACTGTTGGTTTAAGGACTGCTGGGCTAGAAGTCTGTTCACTGCATACTGCTGGTTCAGCAACTGGGCCATTACCAGCTGCTGATTTACCAGCTGAGGGCTAATGGGAGTAGATACAAGTCCAGGGTGCAGGTTTGGAAGCGGGGTCCGAACTGATGGTTGACTACCATGAGAAAGCTGAACAGGGGATGGCGGCTGTTCGGCTGTGTTCCCTGGGACCGGCTGCTGACCGAAGTTGACATGGTTGGCACCTTGCTGGGATAGTTCAGAAAGGCTATCCATCTCAACTAGGGTAGAAAAGAAACATTGAGAAAGCCCACATAAGACCGAAAATCACAAACTTCACGCTTCTCACAAACGTCATAACAAAAAGAAATACATATAAAACGGCGCATCCAGATTCAAGCTTGCTGTACTCTCCAGCCTAGAGCAGCAGGCCCATAACATCACTGTTGCAGCTATTTGCCTTCAAAATTTACCTATAGATAATGGTGTACTGAATATTTAGAAAAAAAAAAATCCAGCAAACTGCCCATCATGGTCACTGGGCCCTTGGAGGAACCAGCAGAACATCAGAGGCAAAACCACGTGCTGGAAACCCCGTATGGGGAAGAAGTAACTTCCTGAGAGTTTTCCAGAAGGGCAATGGAGCTGAACAGGGAGCGTGGGGCTACAGAGCACATCCCTGCAGCCATGGCCGCAGGGGACAAGGCAGCAAGTCACCAGGGAGGGGGCAAAGACGAGAGATGGGAAGCCACGCTGTGCGCTGCAGAAGATGCAGGTGGAATGGTGAGAGCATCTGCACAAAGGGTAAGGAGGGCTGGGACGGGAAAGCAGACCCTGACTGGAGAGAGAAGCCCCCAGTGACTGGGTTTGTTCCTCCCATGGTGTCCCCGCCACGACATCTGCAGTTCCCAGCCACTGGAAATGTGTAACAAGCAGGGTGGGGTGCGGACCTCCCCATGCTCTGCTAATTTCTAGATGCTGCATCAATTGTATGGGACTGCTAGGAACTAGTATAATTTATGTAAATTACACAGATGGGCTGCTTTATCTTGCAACCATGTATGCATGGTTTTTTTCAGTGACTTGCAACATGGTTGATTTTTTTTTTCTTATATTAACTCATCTGCCTTGACACACCCTCCTTTTTAATTAACCACACAGTTTTTTAAACTACAAGAGTTCTTCCAGCTCCCCTCTTGTGTATGATAAGACAATATAAAATAACTCCAGGCTGATGTAACGGAGTCTCCTTTTTATCAATGTATGTCACTTTTTTCATTTTAAACAAGCTCAGTTCTAGAGCTTTAGCAAAGCTGGTCTGGAAATAGCTTTAAGAAAATATGCTTTATTTAAAAACCAAAACTCCAGTATCTTCACAAAAGTGTTGTAGCGTTTTTTTTTCTTATACTACCAAAGCTTTTTAAAAAAAAAAAAAAAAGGCAATCTGAGCTTTTCATAGTAATTATAGTCTTCACTAACAGTCATTCCATGCAAGACCACCCTTTCCTCCAGAAGGATGAGAGCTGGAAGAAGAAATTGGCATCTGGATTCCCACACACAGATTCCCCCTCTGTCCTATCATGGGCAGAAATTTAGGAAAAAATAAAAAAGGAAGGCAGGTTATTCTACAGAGAGGTCTGGTGCCCGTAGCCTGGACTAGCCCCCAGCAGAGCACCCGCTGCTCCTCCTCCATGCGGCTTTGGGGCTGGCACGGCCTCTCCCCCCAGCATTAGAATATTACACAGGAATACACACACACACTCATGTTCCCTATGCACCGTTTTAATTGTCCCCAAATAAATGGACAGTGAACCTGCCTTGGCAGATCACATAAGGCAAATTTTGCAGGGGTTGCCCCATGCAGGCGCTCTGCTGCCTCGCACAGGGACCACCTGAAACCAACCAAGGTCTTATCACCGACTTCGGTGGTCTCAGAAGAAGGGTTCAGTGTTGCACACAAGGTACAAAGTAGATAAAGGAAAGAAGCCGCCTTTTTTCACTAGCGGAAAGTAGAGATCAACCCAAGTGGGCCATTCACTTGGAATAGTAATTCAAGCAATTATCACAAAAGTGATGCATTGTCTTCATTACAGCCTTAAGCTATAAAAGGCAAGGAACCCGTTTTGGTAGATGAATGATTTTGCTTCAAGTACTGAAAGCTAAGTCAAGCTCAAAATTCAATTCAAATTGAGGTCCCATTTCTTCATTCTCTTGAAAACTACGTAGAAATTTCCTGACATAAAGTGTTCAGAATTATGTTGACAGTTTTAAGAAATAGTTTTAAAAAGGGTTAATACAGCAAGATAAAAGGTATTACAGAATTAGTATGTCCCAATGATGGATTTTTTTCTCTAGTAATGTACTTGTGCTTACTACAACAAGCAAACAATTGACACAACAACTATTTGTTAAAATTAATTGAAATCAGGGTCCTAAAGTTAGAGAAAGATATGAATTTATAAAATTACAGCATTCTTGTAGGAAGGCAGTGATAGTTATAGAACCCTGTTTCTTTAAATACACATTAGCCAGAGTGAGAAAAAAATACATACATTAAAAAAATCAGTCCGTCACAGCTCCACGAACAGGTTTTTTAAACAATTATTCTGGGCTGTAGAAGATCTCTAGATTTACAGAATGACAGCTTTACATCTTTGGCAACCCAAGACAGTTTGGCTGTTTCAATAGCAAATATTTATTTAAATGAATTCTTTCACTATATATGTACTTTCTACATCTACTCATCAAAAGCATCCTAAACTTATCATGAAGGGACCTGGCTTCTTATATGACTGTGACAGACCTCAACGTGACACATAATGGTATGTATCCACCATCACAGCAATTTTTTTTAATTTTTTTTTTTTTTGCTTACCCATCATATCTTTTGCCTTCTTGAAATGTTTATACCACCTTCCAAATTCCTGACATTTTGCTGCTGAGACATTTGCATAGTAAGTGCTGTTCACAATGGAAGAAATCATACTCTGTGTGAAAAGGGGAGAAGAAAAAAATAAATCTGTAATACAGAGCAGTACAAGTCAAAGCACAAATTATTTCAATTGTTGAAATCATTATATTTTTAGAGTTTGAGAAGCATACTGCATTTTTAATCTTATCGGCCAAAGCCTTTTAAAAAACTCATTAATTGAGCATAAAAACAAACCAAGATATATTGTAAATGGGAGCAAAAAAATCAGATGTACTAAGGGAAGAACAAAGTTATTGACCAAGAAACATCAGGCAATGGGATGGGCTCTGGAAGGATGATGCTAATCTTGAAAGCTCATTTTGTTCATACTACTTCTGCTTTTGAATTGATTGACCCTTCACGTACCCACACAAGTTTACAGGCACACAAATCCCACACGGACGCTAGAAATGCAAGCAATGCCCCAAGTTATCCATGCCCATTCCCTTTGTGCCACTTATCACAGGGCAGATCCCAGAAAATAATATGGTGAAAGTACAACCGAAAGTCCTATTAGTAGGATAAAATAAGGGGGATTATAGTAGAATAAAATATGTATGTAACAACCCAAAATGAACCCAGACTTGCTTTTCCTAAACAGGATATTTTAAGTGATTCACAGAAACAGCCTTATGGAAAGCTCTCATTGTCATGTCTAATTCTGTAACTGAGTATTAGCTGTAAAATAGACTAAAGGATGATAGAGATGATTTTTTTCTCAAAGGTTCTCGAGATATCAGATAGCTACAGTGAGAAATTTACCTTCTGCTCAGTTTTGACCAGTTTTTAAATAGTGGAATTTACAATGCATAAAACTTTCAGTTCCAGTACATTCTTTTACAAAATCAATTAAGACTAAGCCTTGCAAAATGAGATAATGCTCCAACTTGAAAATTATACTCAGTATATGATGTATGAACAACAAAATTAGCAAATGTAATTTCAATAGACTGAACTTTGCCACCCTTTAGATTTCTACATGGAAAGTAGTTACTTTTAGCTTAACTACAGGAATTGTCCAGCATATTGAGAAAACAATGACAGTCAAGAAGACAAAGCCCTGATTATTATGTTTCTTTGCTATTCAGCATGTAACATTTAGCTGTATTTGTGCTGTTGTAAAATCGATGTACAGCATCAGCCCTTTGTTACATGAACTGCAATAAGCACGGAAAGAAAGAATCTGGAGTAAAAATGCAATAAATATTACTATAAGTCTTCTTTTATAAGGCTAGTTCAGCTTCTGAGTAAAACCTTGATTATTGATCTTAGCGAAGTTTATGATAACCATTTTCTAACTTATTACTCAGTAACATGCTATTTGTGGAGAACTGCTAGAGTGAGGCAGTATTATTTATGCCAAGTGTGGACACCCTCTACTCACCAGGCAGCTATTTTAATGTTTCTCTGAATCACCAAAATTCTTACCATTCCTTGATATTAATCTGGCATTTCTGAAATCAGCTAGAAGCCTTTTGTCAGTAGTATAAAAGGAGAATGAAATCTTAATAGACTACTGCAACTCTAGCCTGAATGACCTGAACCAAGCTCAGCTGAACCCAATTTCAATTTCCAATATAATAGCACTATCATTAATGTCTAATACTTACAAAATTATTGTTTAAGCTCTTTTACAGATTAAATCATTTTAAACATGGGCACATGATACATAAGGCGTGATTTAGAAAGTCCTTTGGATCTGAGCTGGTAAATTATCTCAATGCACAGTCACTGCACATGCAAAACCTGCCAATCTGCACGTGCAAAATGGGGAACGCAGATGTAACGGGCACCATCCCATATTAGCTTGTGCCTATTTTGTGGATCCCATTTAGAGTTCAAGGTGGTTTTCCTTCATTTTACTTTGCCCCTTTCAGATGTCTTCTTCTGCCTATGTAACTTTAGTAAGTAGGAACACGTGTATATTAATAATGATTTTAGTAAATTACCTACTATTGATGAAGATGTTTGTCTAGGATTTCCTAGTCTTCCCTTCCATGTCATTTTACAAAGAAGATATGCCAATGACATAGCAGTTTGTGACATTCCCTGCTTCTTCAGGAATAAATTTAATGCAGTTACTTTATTTTACAACCAAATAGAGGACCGGTCTGTTTAAATAACACGGCTAGGAATTTTAGCTGCTTTGACACAACGTGAATTTCAGGCTCTGATGGCTAATATTGGGATTTTGCTCCAGCACTTCAAAGTTGATAAAAAAAAAACAACCACAGACATTATCAACACATTTTAAAATGAAGATTATCCTGCTTTTTCTTCGAGAACACTTCATGCAAACATTCAAGTGATATTACCTACGCTAAGAATCCTCATCAGGAGGAATCAATGATTTATTTACTAATTCACTGAAGGCAAAATTTTACAAGCCAGATAAAATATTACTACCTTGTTAACTCAGAAAATAACTTGACAACATTGAATTTCATTGTTTCTATGCTTTATTTATTATGTTGTCATCAAACCAGGAGTCACATCAGTGCAGAGAGATACGCTTTGCTATAGAAATTCCTATATAATTCCTGTTGCTTTAGAATTCCTGTATGTTTTAGTGGTAATCTACACATACAAATGCCCAGTATGCTTAGGGCTTAAACCTGAAGACTGACCCTATGAATTAGTGGTCTTCAGAGAACCATGATCTAGACTGGAGGAATACTGAAGTTTTTCTTTTTTCCCAGGTCATTACCTGTGAGGAGACCCCATGTCTTGGCTAATACTTATCAATAACCAAAATGAAGATGATGGTACTTGAAACACATCATATTCGGATACTACTGTACATAGGCATTCCTTATCTGGGCGGCACAGAGGCAGATGCTTTCCATGGACACGGATGACGAATATAAATATCTATTACAAATATTCAAATGCACCACATTCATCACTCGTCATCTGATTTTTCACATGCCATGAAGAAAATAGATAGAATGCAAAAACTGGTCACAGAGCCACAGTCTCTGCATATCTCCTAGAAGTTTATCCTTGAAGCTAGGTTGCAAGACTCCAAGATCCCAAATTTCCCTCTTTCCCCTCTCTCCATCCCTCCCCCAGTCCCCAATCACATCACTCGCAGTCCTGTTCTGAGAATCCAGAGATCTGATCTGAAATGGCGCCACTTTCACAGAATTCCCACTATTCTGGAATGATACCATCTGCTGCAGCCCAAGTGCTCTTTTTTTTAGCCAAATAAGTTAATTATAATTAGGCATCCAACAACTGTGTGGAGGTAGGGGTGGAACTCATTCTGAAGTTCAGCTGAGGTTCACCCAGCGTAGTTTGAACCAAATCCCTTTCTCTCAGGAAGATTAAATACCAGAGATGTGAAAACCAGCCACCATCATCTCTCAAAGAAGTTGGGGAACTTCCCTGGAGAAAGACCTTAAATCTCAATCAGAACCCAATAAATAAAACCGTATAAAATGGTAGCATCAGACACCTTGCGAATTGTGCCAGAACCTAATGCAAGGTGAGTCCTGCAAGACATGGGAAGGACATAAGCCTTCCATGCTGGCTGGTTGCTGCAGCCACCACTGCAGGTGCTACCAGGGAGGGACTTCTGAGTCATTACCTCTAACGCTGCTCTCCCACCAGGTGAAGTATTGTTCGATCATCGCTAAAAGTGTACTGTTGTCCTTTTTGCAAAACAACAAAAACAATGTTAATCAGGTTAATTCAATCATCTAAACCAAAACTGTTCATGCTTTTCTGCCAAATCAACCAACCACAGCAAAATCTGTTATCAGTGATTGCTCAGCTTCCAGTCAAAAAAGCTTTTAACCCCCACAGTCCCAAAACTTCCCCTAAATAACCTTAAAATTATTTTTATATGGGCAGAATGAGGTTGTTTTCATGCCTCATGAAGGGGTAGTTGGGCTGCAGTATTTACACAGAACAAATACGTACTAACAGACTTAGCAGAGAGTAACAGACAGCAGCTTCCTAAAACAACTCGGCTGAATTAGGTATCGGGGATTCCTTTGCAAATGAAACATTTCCCTCAAAAGGAGCACTGCAACCAAAACTTATTTGGGCCTTCCAGGTTGTTTAACTAGGAAAAAAAAAACATCCAAGCTTTTTTGCAACTCATTCATCGGTGTTTAAAGCTTCAAGCCTGCTCAGTGGAAGGGGCAAGGGCTACAACAACTTATTTACACAATTATCTAAATACGATTAAACAGCTGATGGACAAATATTAAACTGGAAAATGTATAGTCATTTCAGCTTAATGTAATCCTCTTTCTGTAAACACCCAAGATGATTTTTTTTCAACCAGAACAGTCCTGACATCTCATAAGCCTAAGGGTGAATAGCAAGAGATTGTTTTTGATAGTTATAAATATTCAAAAGACATGCAGACCATCTGCTTTCATAATACAGGTAAAGCAAGACTGAAATGGTGACTGCTGTATAAAAATGGTTCTTTTAACAAAGTCTTCCTCTCCTCGAAAACTATAAAGACAGATGTCAAAAACTGTTTACACAGGGTAATCAGGAGCGTGCAAAATGTAATATTCCTTTTACACACAGTGCTTGCTAAAGAGATTTTTTTTTCTTTTTCTTCCCATCTGTGTGTTGCAACACATTTCTACAAGTTAAAAACATTTTTTCAAACAGAGATCTCATGAATACCCAAAAACATGCTATCTGGTTTCTGAATGCTAATTAATTTCAACTAAGGAATCTGATTTTTTTTCTGTAGGAAGGAATGCATGCTTTTGAAATGGAGTGCTTCAACAATAACAGACACTGAAAACAGAACACCCCACAAGTTTAATTTTGCACTAGTTTGACACTGGCTATTTTCACAACTGTTTTACATTCAAACCCACATCTGCTAAATCTGGCTATAAGACAAACAGGAACTATTCTGTGCGTTTCTAATAAGATTTTACTTATGTTTTAGTATTTATCAAGTTTTTCAGGAGAAAGCCTTGTAACAACATAATGGTTTTGTCAAGTGGTAAGTAGAAGATACCTCATCTTCCAAGCAGAATATGAGCAGTGCTGCCCATAAACCCTACACTCAATTTTCAGAGCTGAAACACTAATCTTGACAGTAACCTTTTAATGTATTATATTAATGGCACAGAGGCGTTAAGCACCTTTTTTATAATTCTCAATAAAATGAACATTTACTGAACAATCTGTCAAACTACTGGCTCCATTTTTTAAAGCCAAACTTTTAAGGCTCTATTCTATTTTCTCTTCCATAAATCCTCCACTTCACATCTCTAGACACCAACAGGGCAGCATGTTCCAATGCTGCAACCCTAACATGCCTTTAAAAATAAAAAAAAAAAAAAAGGAGAGAAAAAAAAAAAGAGAAAACCCACAAGCCTTTGTCCCTAGACCTAATTTGAATAGCGATAAAGTTGCAGAACAGAACTTAAGGATTTGGCAGGGGGGAAGAGATCTTTTCATCAAAGACAGGAGAACTTTGTTTCCCTGATCCTGGCCACTATCAGTGGCTTCTGTTTGCTTAGAATGGCAACCATCAGTTTTAATACAAGCTGAACTCTTAGGAGCGCTTACTTCTCAGGAGGCTCTATGTTAACATTTTTCAAACGAGAAGGGAACATTCAAGCCCTGACCAGATAACGCAAGATTATTCCCAAATCAAAAGATTTTAGCCTGCCTGAGCCTACGCCAGCCCACGTACTGCAAAAACCCAACCAGGGCAAAGCATTGTTTCTAGTGTTCTGGTATGGCACAGAATTATCATCTGCCACTCTGAATAAAAGACCAAATATATCCAGCCACTAGCTGTTTTTTGGACAAGGAATCATGAAATGGACAGTTTAATTGCATATGAAGAATTATGTTAAATTCCTTGGTCCATTACCTTGAACTATAACAAGTAATGCAATGGAATTTGTTGTCATATGCCCTATAAACATGTAGGATAAGGGAAAAACCCACAGATGGACAGAGAAGAAAAAAACTTCTGTTTGTGCCTTTGGCATTGCACTTGGATGGCTATCTGACCTCCATACTGTTGCCAGGGTCAGGAGAAGTAAGGATCTGCAAATGCTGGTCATATAAGTTAAAACTGCCTAAAGGCAGATTTAAAATAACGGCACAAGCTTTTCTTCCAATACACAAGCACATCTTTCCTCCTGTCCTTGTATAGGCTAAATTTCTCCTCCTCCTTTTCTGCTTTATGTTGTCTTTAAGTATTAGAAATGTACATATTACCATAAACATAAAGCTACGTTGAATGCAATGAGGGAAGATATAAACCAAAAAGAAACCAACTCATATATACATATATACATACATATATTTATATATGTATAAATATGCCCACACATGAGAAGATTTTTGAAAATCAGAAATGAGGATTCAGCATCTGAAGGAACTGATCCTTGCACTATTTTTACCATTTTGTAATGTAAATTCCCAGTTGCTGCATGACAGAGCAGCATTCTCCCTATGTTTTCCGAGCATCTCCCACTGACAGATATAAATAAAGCTCAAATAAAAAGCAGCTTCCCAAGATACTAGTCTTATATCTACAAAGGTTAAAAGCTTAAAAGAGAGAAAGATAGGTAGGTGGGAAATGTTAATTCAGATTTGAAGAACTTCATAACTGCTTTACAAGCTTTATGGCATAGTGTCTCAGACTTAACAAAAAAAGAAAGAAAAAGAAGCCACAATCTCAACCTATAAAAGATAAGGAGACAGAAGACATTTTTGTCTTCATTGTCAGATGTCTAAGAATCCTGATTTTTATGGCACACTATTTGTAAATAGCAGGTACTTAGTAGTAAAGGTCGTGGCTAAACATTTCCTAAAATCAACAGGGATAAAATATAAAATGCAAAATAATCAATAATTAATAAGTTAATTCTTGGTTTGCCTCATTGAATGAAAATGGTCCTATATTTTCAGGGTTGAATTATTACACCCTAAGATTTTGATTCTGCAATGCATTGCCTTTGCCAGAAGGACTCTGAAACCAGAATGCTCCATGGGTAAGGAAAGCACTATCCATTTTAACCAGGAATCTGCTTGGAAGAGCTTTTATGAAGTAAACAGACGGATTTTAAACTGCTCTTCTAGCATGAATTGAGAATGCATGTTTTCCAGGGCTCTCCCTATTGCTCTTACTTCCGTACCAATCACAAAGGCACGCAGACAGAATTTCATCTGGATGAAGCTAAACCCAGATGCTGTGCTCCATCCATGAGTGGACTTCAAGTCCACTGGAACAGAGCTGAGCTACCCTGGGCTAAGCTCCAGCCTTTCTTCCCAGTCCTGTAATACGGAGACGGGGTCCTCAGCCCCAACCATTTCCCTCCCCAGCCTGCTGCTCTTCTACACAAGGCAATACCCTACATGAAGCCTGTGTGCCTACGCTCACCTCTTCTCCTCGGGACACATGGAACAAGACTAGAGGAAGCTGGAGCCCAGGAGGACAATCCAGATCATGCACAACAGATGTGGACAGGGCAAACCTGCATTTCTTGTACAAGAATAAAGATTGGGGTAGGTGGGACCTTGGAGATCTCATAGACTGATCTGGTGAAAATCCAGAGTAAGAGACACCTTCAGCCTTCCTCTCAGGTGGATTGCTTTTATTTCCAACCAAATGCTTCTGACTTGTTTCTTATCTGGTAAGGCTAATCATAATGCACATTCTTCCACACGCTATCCTAATGCAAATGCTAGTGTGATATGGAACATTTTAGATCTATTAATGCATTAAATCCAGCTTTAGGCACGTAAAACTTTTCCACAAAAATTAAGTATATACATTCTCCTGATAGAGACGTTGATAATTGTTCTATCTTCAACCAGCCGTAATGGTTGTTTTCACTACAGTTTTTGTAAAAGACTCTTCAAAATTACTTAGCATTATCCACCACGTTAAGGAAGATTTCCTTGCTGGGAAATAGGACATGATTTTCAGCAAGTCTCTTCTCGGATTCCAGTGTTCTGCTAGGCAAAGCATCAGATGTCTGGCATGAAGTTGAGCCCTAAGGCACAATGTCCAGACAAGAAGTCATCAGACTCAGTAGCACTAACAGTTGTCTTGCTGAATTTCTTTTGGTGTTTAGGATAAGCTCTTTCTTTGATCTCGTTTCCATTTTCTACACAAGTTTTTGCAGATTTTTAAAGCCAAAAGGGACCATTTTGAGCATCTATTTGGGCTCCACATAAAAAGAATTCATCTAGCAATTTCTGAATTCAGCCAAGTTACCTGTGGCTGAGCTAGAGCAAACATCTGATATCGATCGAAGACTTCTTGTGCTGGATCTTTCACCACATCCCATGGTAATCCCTTTCACTAGATATGTACTTTTTTTTTTTTTTTCAAAATGTACGACTAGCTTTTAGTTTGAACTTCATTGATTTCCGCTCCTAGTCAGTGCATCTCTCATGCCTCTGATTTCTTGCTTAAACACCCCTCTAGTACCAAATGTAACATCCCTTGCCTATCCTTTGTTTAAATGGCTGTCAGATTTATTGTTTCAGGCCATGTGCCTCTTTTTGAGCCACCTGTACATCTGATTATTCTTAATCATATAGACCCAAATTCTATGAGGATATTTTTGCTGCTAACTACTTTCTGTCCTCAGAAAAATGTAAAAATCTTTCAGGAGAAAAATGAGTTATAGTATGAATTTTGCTATGGATTCCTAACTTCTGCTAAGTAAAATCATATGAAAGTGACATTTTAAGGAGCTATGTTAGCCAAGATAGTAGTTTCACCTCTGTGCTGCTGCCTTTCACCAACAGAAGTTCGTGAAAAGTATAGATTCTCTGGAGAATTCATAAAAAAATGCAAGATTCAATGAAGGGATCTTGAAAAATACGTGTTCAAGCCAACTTTCCATGCAGAATATGCACATGCACTTTGAGGACTTATTTATTCAAAAATTTTTCTGAGATACCCCTTATATTAAAATATATAAATGAAAAAAAATGTAGCTAGATTAGCACACACAGTTCCTCCTTACAGAAAGTGAAGAATAAGGAACTCAGCTTTAAGAGCTTGGGGACGTAGCAGCCGGCAACTGTATTTTGGTGGGATTTTATTGTAATATGTGTGTGTGTGTATATATATATATGTATACACACACACACACACATACACACACAACCCTGAGAAATTCTGAGAATTCTGAGAAAGTCTAGATATACTGATTTAAATACAAATATTCTACTCCTCTCCATCTCTAGAAAGGCTCTTGACACTAGTGTCCTTCGCATGTCCCTCAGTTTGACATCATCAAGAAACCCATCCATGCCAGTTTACTAAGGAGTACCAAATCCCTTGGAAAGGTGGCACAGCCTTTGGAAAGGGTATGCTTTAGGGCAGTTTCCCCCTCTTCCACTGCAAGCTTATGAAAGAACTGCAGCTCTCAATGTAGGAAATCTTAGTACTTAAAAAATAGAATAAAAATAATTAAGAGACAGGTGTATAAGAGGAAAACCTTTCATGTGT
Source organism: Calidris pugnax (assembly GCF_001431845.1). NCBI lineage: Eukaryota > Metazoa > Chordata > Aves > Charadriiformes > Scolopacidae > Calidris > Calidris pugnax. The sequence continues at coordinate 7,532,925 of NW_015090803.1, read as the reverse complement.
TCCCACCCGTGGGGAACAGAAGTTTTCCCGTTTGAGTAGTTTATTCCATGGCTTGGAGTGAGGCAGGTCTGAGGCTGCTGCTGTCCTGAAAAACCTGTCCTCTGATCACCGCTGCAAGGCACCAGGAGAACCTGATACTGTTTGTGCTGTTTTTAAAGAAGTGTCCAAGGGAAGAGAGACAAAGCTCACCCTCGCCTTAGGTTTTCCTAATACATTTCTTGGAAATGAAAAGGAAGAAACTAATTATTAATTAAAAGTGGGGGGGGAGGAGGGGGAAGTGAGGAGGAAGCAAGCTTTGGGAGTTTTGCTCAGGGTCTGTTTGAGAAACGCATCTCTTTTCTTCTAAGTTATGATTAGAGTGAAGACCTGCAATGAGTCTGGTCTGACAAGCTCTCTTAGCATTGCCTCTCAAGAAGCGGGTCCTGCTTTGCTTTCATTCCTGTCAGGTAAGAGATTATTTCCAATTCAAGTAATTTTCTCCAGACGCATCTTTATGCCTACACCCCTGCGTCCCCTAACACAGGCATACCTCAGCTTCAAATCTGCTGACAGTGACGCTACAGCACCTACAGAATTTGCTCAGCTTTTGGGTAGGTTTTATAACCACACTGATCTCTGTGCCTCCCACCACTGCTAGTAATAACTGAACCAGTCAGGGAAGGTCTCTGCAAACCAGTCGCAGCAGTGATTAAGATGTAGACATACATGTCTCCTCGCCCTTTAAATAGAAGGCTTAATTGGCGATGTGGATAGCAGCTTCCTAATGGACAGAAATTAAACTCCATTTAATTCCTGAGCAGACACTTCCAATGCACAAGGTTTACCACACATTTGGAGCGGGGAGGAGGGGGGGGGAAGGAAGGAGCCGCACGCACAACTCTCTCTACCTCTGACAATCACTGAGGAAAAGCAACATGAGGACCAGAATGGCATAAGTGTGGCAGGTGTGAATTGACCTGCACTGGCAAAGCTGCGAGCTGGGAAACTTGCAAATCACATGATTGTGCAATACTTGGCTCCAGTCGGTGCTATCATGTTCTTTAAAAAAAATATATATATAAAAAAAATATCTTAAAGACATGTACATCAAGTTAAGGGATTAACTGTCAAGTGACATTACTGAAACAGAGACAATATATTTCTTTATTGTTAATGAAATTCAGTTAAAAGTGAAGGAAGTGATAAAGAAAGTACTGTTTTGTAATGTATTTTACATAAGAACGTAATATAGAAAGGGAAGTGCAATTAAATCTTAATGTGGACTTTTTTATTTTTAGTTTATCATCTGGTTTACATTTTGAGCCCCTTTGCAGCAGTAAATTATGCTGGCATTTCTTAGGGAATAACTGCCATGTTAATTTAGTTTAATAAAATAACTGACAGAAAAGGGGGAAAAGAAGCAAGAAGCGACAGTATCCCCCCCACACGCACTCCTTATCTTTAGCTAAGTATTCAAACGCTTTCTATATGAATTGTCCGTGGTCCAACTCCAGCACCATGTAATAATACAATACATTACAACACAGTACAATACAATCTTGGGTTTCTGTAGCGCCCTTCATGCAAGCATCCCAGGGTGCTTTACAATCATTATGAGTTAAAATTAAAACTGAAGCACATACAATTCCTAATAGAATCATTTTAAAAATGCTAAACAGAACAAATAACTTTTAAGTCTAGATTTAAAAGTCCCAACAGCCAGAGCTTTCCTTGCTTCAATTGGCAATGAGTTCCAAAGCTAGGGAGCAAAGCGACTAAAGGCTCTCTCATGTTATGTTAAAGGATCTCTCATGTTGTTTATACTTGTGCAGTACTCTACAGCCAACAATTTGCCAATAAGATGACAAAAAAGACTTATTTGCAATCTTGCTTTAAAGAACACTGGAGGAGTGGCTTGTTAACCCTCTAATAAAGTTATGGAAAAATAAATAAATAAACCAGGGTTCACACTCAGCCATGACTGCGCTAAGAAGTATGCAAGAAACATGAATGAATGAATACAGAATTTTGTAGCAGTGCATTACTTGACTGCCTCTTAACCCCCTAAATGTAAAAGGAAAAACAAAAAAAAAAAAGCATGGTTATATAAATAACAAGAAGAACATAACCGCAAATATTTAAAATGCAAGTTATTCTATATACCATTCTCAGGATCACTGAGTGAAAACAGAAGTCAAGTAGGGCTCGGTTCTACAACACATGCACATATTAGAAGGAAAACTTCCCTAAAACTTGAAGTCCTTATGATGCAGATAATCGTTCACATGACACAGTTCTCAAAATTGCTGAGATACAATCCCAGGTGGTTAGAACACAAAATGGGGAACACAGTCCCAAAAATGTTATTCCCTTAAAAAGCATGAATTTTGTACTTTGTTCACAGGAGAGCCTAGCGGAAGACAGCTGCTTATATCTCCATACAGCTGACTTTAGGAGTGTAAACCTTCCCCCCCCCCCCAAAAAAAAAAAACCAAAAAACCCCCAACAACACAAGACAAATCAATCAAGACTAGCACCATCCCTCTATTGGACTGTTCTCCACCCTTTTAGAAGCAGAAACACAAGACCTCATGACAGGACAGATACCAAGGGACACGCTGACACCTTACAGAGTCCTCTCAAGTCAGAAACTGCATTTAGTTGGGAAATAAGGTACGTTCCCCTCTTCCCCACAATAAATCCAGGCTCCATAACTGTTTTGGAAAGGGACTTTGACATCCTCATTATAGTTAATTCTAATGAAGAGGCAGAGAAAAATAGCTGTATTTTTTCTCCTTTAATAAGGTGCTGCCCAGATAAAGCAACTGTAGACAGACTGACATAGCTTTAACACTGAGAGTGTTCAGATGCATCTAAAGAACACACATCAGTGATCAAAAGATCAGGCAATTGAAAGGTTGAGCACCCTGTGAATGTCCTCACACAGCTCTACCAAGGTGCGTGAGTTTCACCTTCCCTGTCCGCCAGCAATAGGCTCTGAATGGCCTGTTCTATCTGGATGACTAAAAATCACAGGCACAAATTTGAATACTTAATCAAAAATGCTTAAAAAAAAATCCAGATACCACAGCAGCTTGAAGAGACATCAGAGTGAACGCTCTTGAGCAACTGAGGGGTGGGTTGAAAGGCCCTGCCTGCCAAAACCTGAGCCCAGGCCCTCAAGGATTTACTCCCCTGAAATAATTAATGACATCTTTAAAATCTAAAGTACAGCAACTTCTAAAGTAGAAAATGGAGCTGCATTCCTTCCTGAGGTTATTAATTATTGGGGGAGGGGGAGAGAAGGAGGAAGAGAGAAGGAAAGAAGAGAATCACAAGCAACAAAGAAATCCAAGGACTTGATCTCAGGTCTAGGCAGGTAAAGCTGAAGAGGGAGGGCAAAAAACACCTTTCAGTTTTGGAAAGCATGAATTAAAAATTGCTCATAAAAAGTATGTATTTTGGCAACTCTTAATAGCTCATTCCTTGGTTATTTATAAGCCTGGAAATTTTTATTTTAGCAACTGCCACTTTTTATGGTTGGGATTTTGGAGGGGTGAGGGTGGGGGTCTCAACGGTAGCGAGGCAATGTGAGAGATTTTGTGTTACACTGCTGCTTCGCTCTGATGGCCAGGTGCTTCCCAGCGAGCTTTCTGCCTGGTATCTCTGCACGATGCCTGCATAAAACAGCATGCAAATTCAGGGCAGGATGTCTGAACAAGAAGGGAAGTATATGATCTATATTGTGCCCGTGTCAGATGTAGACAATCGTTCGCTACAGCGAGGAAGTTTGATCAGAATGCAGTCAGGATAGCTATATTTATCACAAGTGCAAAACTATTCAGACGTCGGTATGGTACCAGCACTTGTTCTGTGTGCGCATACGTTTTATGGAATGTGTATATCCCTCTAACTGAAAAAATGCCATTCCCTCGGCATCAAGAGCAAAATTATGTAAAAGACATTACAGACTTAGGGGGGCGGAGGGGGTGTCGCACACAACTATCTTCCAAAAAATTCAAAACAGCAACACAATGCACGTAAATTACCATGTCCAGAATATCACACACTCTGGATATATTCGATGGCAATATTGCACGTCCCCTACAGAATATTTTAAAACATATTAAACCATGAGATTCAAGATTCTACTATACACCAGGCCTGGATTTTCTCATCTACAATGCACTGGCTATTGGTTGTCCTGAGAGTTAAACTAGCTATACCACGGGGGAAGAGAAAGAATGAATACCTCATTTCAGAAGTGCTTTGCAGTGGTTTGATAAAGCCAAAAAAAAAATAATAATTTTTTTAAAAGACCCAAGCTTGTTTGCAAATACTAACAACAATCATTTAGAAGATCTTTTTGTAGAAAAAATTCAGGTGAGATAATAGCAGTAGGAAAGTCTGATCACTGCCATATTTTCAAAACAGTGCCCAGATACTAATTAATCTCTACAATCTCTTCATTTGGTAGGTGACTTTTTATCTTCCTTTCATGGAAAAGGTTAGAGGAACTTAAGGGGTACATCTAAACGTTCAGAAGCACACAGTGAGTTTGTTCCAGAATTATCAAAAGAATTTCCAGTCTTTTCTTGGGCGAACAGCCCATGTAGCTCTCCTCTCCCTCATAAAAGCTAATCTATCTATATATATATATATGCAGAGAGAGCGCGAGAGAGATGATTACTCGGTGGGGACAAAACAAAATGAACCCTTATTAATATCAGTATAAACACAGTCTGTAGCATTTCAGTTATTTTAACTGTGAAAGTAATAAGAGAATTCTGTATTAAAAACCAAAATAGAGCAAAACTCTGAAAAAGCAGCATGAAAATTCTATGACTGAGGCTGAGTAGAGAGATGGAAGGACTAACATTAAATAAATAAATGCAACAGGCCTGCCTGATCACTTTAGAGCAGCTCCCAACAGACTAAGGTAGAGTCGAGCTTCTGTGCAAGGGGTTGGAAATAAGAACTGATGGTAGAACAATTTCTTTACAATCCTTTGGAGACTAAAGAGCCAAAACTGGAGGGAAATGAGATCTAGGCCACTCACGAGATGCACCGATTTAATGGAATGCACAAGATGGCCCAAAATTGAGCCCTAGATTAAATTCCAAGTTGCTTTCCCCATCAAAAGGGGTCTGGAGAGGAAGCAGAAACGGTATCACATATCAAACGCGAGTAGTCTTTCACCCGGCATCTGCGTACACTGCTAGTCTCTAGCAATAAAATCTGCAAACCCAAGGTAAAGCACAAAAATACACACTGCGGCGCGTAATTCAGAACAGGCTTGGCTTTTCCATGTTAAAATTGGCAGCTTCCATTTGCCTTGCCTGCTTGACACCAAAAATGTGAGACTAAACCTCAGGACGGGTGGTTGCGATGCCGCAGCATTTCGGAGCCGCGCGTTTGCTCTGCTCCGTCCTGAGAATTCCGAGTCGTGTCAACGGGGATTCCCCAAGACACGGGCTCATGTAGCCAGTGATAAACCTGGCCTCCGGGGGTGGCCACAGCAGTGGCAGAGTGAGACAATTACAGTAGCTTCAAAAGAGACCGTGTATTCAGCTCTCCTAATGAGAGCAAGAGTCACAGTGGCATTTTACTGCGGAAGGCAGGAAGAGTTCATACCTGTATGTCTCAAGGTTTTAGTTGGGCAAGAAAGTGAAAATTAAAAGAAAAAAAAAAAAACAAAACAAAAACCAAAAAAACCCACTCAGGTAGATGATGCTGTTAAGTTTTCAAGTCACTATAATTAAGACAAACTGTATCTAAAAGTTTGTTTGCTCACATATTTTCAAGCCCTTAAATATAACCGCATTATAAAAAATAGTTTGCTTGATATTTTTTTTTCCAGTTCATAGAATGTCAGTATTCTGAATAAATATGAGCAATTTTTTAATACACAATATGCAAGCTTAATTAAGAAAATACAGTAAATTCTAAGCGAGGATGACGACTCTCAGTTTTCCATCGTTAAATGGGGCTTTGGAGATGGCACGCATTGAGCACAGCAACTTAAATACCTCGCAACAAATTCCTCCGGACCTACACAAAATAGAGCACTGCTAATGACAGTGACAGAAAACGATAACTACTCTCGTTTCCACTTTGAGTCATTTTTCTGTGGTTAATAAATTATATCCATAACAGTGTTAATAAGTCATGGTACGGTGTCACCGCATTAGCTTGCATTTGTGATGAAGCACTTTGTATAGCATTACCTATGCCCGTGCAAGTACATAACAGGAGAGACCACTGCTCTGCTCTCAGAAGAGTCTCCCATGCTGGCATTTTGATGGACCCTCTAAGGAAACATTGCCTCCTAACCGCCACCTTGCTCTTGCTTCTCACCTCTGTTGCAGTAGCACCCCACCACGGGGCAATTCTCAAATTTAATACATTTAACAAAAGACAGACACTCTTAAATCAGTGTCCTTTCCATAGGAGTGATACACAATGAGTTAGTAGTTGGGCAAATCCGAGAAGCATTCGGATCAATTTTGTCATGTGAAATGGACATCGTCAGATCAACGCGTCCTCCCTCAAGCTCCCAGAGGGAAATGGGGAGATTTAGACTGACTGATGGGCTCTCGATCAACCACTTGTTTTTCCAAACGTTAAGAATAAATAAATGTATTTTAAGCTTAATGTGATTTGATCTTTAAAGAAAAAAAAAAGAAAAGCAGAAGCTGTTTCAATTCTTGCAACTCAACTACTGCAGCGCTGGCGAAGATAGAGAAGACAAAAGTAATAAGTGTCCTTTTAACAACAGAAAGCAGCTCACGGCTTTAAGTATATTCTTCCACAAATAAAGTAGTGCAAACCAGTAAACAAACAGCCCCAAATCAGAGTTCTGTAATGTGGGGTTTTGGTCATCTCAAGTGCTAACTCCAAGAGCTGTTATTAGGCAAGATGGTGTTTGTCCGTTAAAATTATAATACAAGAATTCAGTACAGTTTATAAAAGAGAGTGAAATTATTGGATTGTTTCCAGTATCATGATACTGTCTCAAGTGAAGTATTCCTTTTAAAAACTTTTTTCTGCTTTATCATTGCATCATCTACATATATACAGAAGCTGCTATGTGAAACATGATGCTCAAATAGAAATGAAATATTTCATCTTGATAGAATTTACTTGCTTTCAATCCACATCAAGTAAAAGCTAGCACTATTAGATATATTAAAATGAAGAAAAATCCCAAATTATCTGCAGTGCTGGCATAAACCAGCACTGCAAAAACTCACATGTTTTTATAGTAGGTATATACAAGATAACTTTGCAGACATATTACTGGAATGGTTTGCAACCAGTGGAGATAATTTTGATTATTTCCACTTCAGAACTTCCTATATTGGAGACACATCACTGAAAACAATCTCACCATAGGGGAAAAAAAAAAAAGTGATGGGAAAACAGCCTGCTAATATATCCACTGGAAAGACAAACAGAGAAAGAGAGTAGCCCTCTACAGATTAACTTAAGTCTTTCGGAGACAAGGACTCCAATATTCTGAGCAAAAGAAATAAAATCCCCATCAAAATACCTTGACTTCCTTAATTTCCTTTTTCCCCTACCTACCACAACTAGCATCGTTTATTTGTATATTGAATTTGTCTCCACTGCACCACAACAAAATGCATTTTAAAATTTAAACGGGAAAAATAAATATTATGTTCCCACCACAACATCATTGGACACCGTACTGCGTAGAAGAATAAGTTGCACCTTCACAGTAATTTGACAAAAGGACAACCAAAAGAATGGCAAAAAAAAAAAAAGAACAATACGACTGAGGCTTGAGGAAAGCATCAGCTCAAGATTTAGCAATGCATAAATTGAGGTTTCATTTTTGTTTAGGTATATTTTGATTAGAACTAATAAATGGCTGATTTTCCTTTGGTTGTTTGCAACAACAACACATCATCCAAAGAGCTTTATTCTTTATTCCCTTCTCATATAGCATGCCAAAGACTGTCTCATTTTATGAATTAGCATTTAAAACTACTGTAGGTTATCTAACAAGCATTCAGATTCAATAGTACTTTTGACAGCAGTAAGTAAAGAGCCTTTTAACATCTTGAACACATGTGCTTGAAAAAAGTAGTTACATCAAAGCAGTTCAAAGACTGAAGACAAAAACCAGTTAAAATCCAGTTTGCTGTGAGACAATTTTAGTGTGGTGTAAACAACCTTTCACGACTCCCCATGGGAAACGTAGTAAGACTACGTTCAAAATGAATCAGGCGTATTTATAAAGATCATGAAGTGGTCAAATGAATTTGCATTTTTGGCAGATTCACTCCACGGGTCCTACTTGCTACAGCCTGTAGAAATCTCAAATCTCACATCATCGCTGCCTATAGTGCTTTATTATTTATTACATGTTATGCTAAGTACCTGTGAAAGGGGACATTCCTTGGCCAATGAACTCTGGTTCATATCCTTCAGTAAGTCCTTCAGAGCATTTCTTACTGTTGTGTGAGACCATTGTTCAGGAGGCAAGTCTTCTAGTTTAGGGCAACTATTTGAAACACAGATTAGAAAAGGGATTATTACAAGATTGCATCCTGCTGCAGAACATTCCTTTAAGACAGACAGATTTCATTTTGCGCATCAAGCAGATGCATCTGGAGATTGCTCTCGGTCTCCTGATTGTTCCGATTAGTTAATTACTTTATACAACACATCTGCTGTATTGATGCATGAATTATACATCAGCTGCATGTGGCGACTATTTTTTCATGTTACTTCTACCTTCCTGCTCTGATGCGCTTGGTAAAACAATTTAAGGTGTAATGCTTTCTCACGACTGATCATGAAAAGCATTAATATATTAACCGTTTTTTTCTTTTTTGTTACCGTGAAATTTAAGAACCTAGACAGCAACAATAAGTGTGAGCAAGTCATTCTTTTACAAAATGCACACAGATGGTACTGTTCATGATATGCAAAAATATTTTTCTCTTAAGTAAACTTTATGTAAAATGCCTTCTTGTAATGCATCATTTAATTGACTAAAATGCAATATAGTTTTAATGAGATATCCAAAGAAAATCTATGTACCAGAGCTATAAAAGTTTTCTGCAATAGTATACTGTAAGTTAAAGAAGAACCGGAATAACTAAAAAAGAATTTCGATAAGGCTTTGTACTTGGAGCACACAGCACAGTGGGAATTTAATACAAGCAACATTAACAGGGAGAGCAGACAAGTAACAGTTCACGTCCCAGAACTGGTATGCGACTTACCTGTGTAACTGGATTTTCAGTGTGACCACATGATACACGTCTTGCAGCATGTCTGCTACTGTAGCATCAGGGGCATCTGTCACATAGGAGAGTGGAACCGGATTCCACTTCCCAACCTGGATAAGCCCTGCGGGATTTTTATTTTTTGAGGAGTGGGGGAGTGGGCAGGAAGGGCAGGAAAAATTGAAAAGTAGTAATTTACCTGTTAATTCCTAGGGGCAAAAGAAATATCTGATTTTAACAAGATCACCACCTTTGTTTCTAGCCTCTTAAATCTGGCAAAACAAAAGAACACCCTCCCCAAAAACCCCCACCCACACACCACCAAGGATATGCTTTATCTATATTATGAAATTATACAAATGCATTACAGTAGGGATTTTTTTAATATGTATAGAAGTGTGTTTTTCTAAGTTCCCATGAATTCGATAGGACATGATATAATAGCATTCCTCTTCATAAATTAGAAAGGATTTTGCAATGCAAGGGCTGAGTATAAAAAAAAATAAAAATGCTTTGCAGTCTATAATACCATCAGGAACAAAATAAAAGAAATAGAGCTGGATGTTCAGTCATAAATGCAAGTTGACTCTCAACAGTCCATCTGCTCAAATATGCTTTACACTTCCTTGTGGATCCTCAGTGGAGCAGATTATTAAGGTCAATAAGCATACTAATGATTCAGTTGAAGTCTTTTTTTCTTTAAACAGAAAAAAAAAAAAGGAATCTACCTCCACATTCCCCAGGAACAAAACCTGCACTAACTAAACAAATATATATTAAGGAAAAAAGAAAAAAGACAGAATCTGCAAGAAGTTTCAGAAGTAAAACCTGCATCACATTCCTGAAAGAAATCCTGCCCCTCCCCCAAGACCCCACAAACAAACATAATTCATCGTATAATTTCATAATCTTATTTACCTTTTGCTTGGGCAGCAGAGCTGTGAGAATATCCAAGTGATAGCAATGCCATTTCAATCAGTTGGTTGAAAAGCATATCCTTCCTCACCAACACAAATTCTGCATGCTCCTCCTTAGAATCATACTCAATGGCATTTTCATAATGTTCCACTACACAGAAAACTGGAAGCATACTTCCTATTAAAAAAAATTAAATTTAACATATTAAACTTGAGTTATAGTAGAGTAGGTGGGTCTATACAGCGTTATGTAAATAAAACCTGTACGAACAGGCAGAGGAGGCATCAAGAATCATTACAAATATTTGATAAACATATTCCCTGAGTCCTTTCCCCTCGCCCTCCCCCAAAAAGAGAAAGTTCTACAAAACATACATCTCTCTGAAAAGCAAAAATGCAAATTTACCTCGCTTGATCGGATACAGATTAAAGAATCACCTTCTATAGAAATAACAAGGTTGACTGAAGAGAAGTTGATTCTCTCTGTCCTGTCTGATTTGTTGTGAGTAGCAGGCAGCATGAGAACCTAAATACATACTGCAGATGTCTTCACTGTAAGCCATTTTAGTACCAGCTACATAATTCTGTTCGTTAACATTAAAACTTTCTTAGTCCTGCCAAAAATATTTAATTGCCTTCAACACCACCAACAAATCACCTTGCGTGTTATACATTCGCTCTGAAAAGAGCATGCAAGGAAACAAGGCAAAAGTTAACGCTAATTCGTGCTTCATTCATTGAGTGCACTTGAGCACTACTTTCACTCGCATCTTTAAGAAACAAATCATGATTTCAGTGCCAGTTTAAGAAGCGTACCTGCAGTCTGGGGTGGTTTTTTTGCTGCCTCCCGCACTTTACATTCTACATTTCTGGTATTCATCGCTATTTTGGTATGCCTGAAAGTAATTACTAATTTCTAGTTTTGTAGCATCATACGACAAGCCCTTTCCTCCGCTGCACAGAATATTAAGCAAACAACCTCTTTCCCTTTCGCCTCTTCTTCCTTCCTTTTTTTTTTTTTTTTTTTTTTTTTTTTTTACCAGTGTATAAATTATCAGGCAAAAATGAATTATTCAGTGAGTAACTTTGAAAACAATTTGCTCCAGTGTTTCAAATCTGTGTCTGTCTCTAATAAAATTTGTCAAATGAGGAGCAATTGGTCACCCCACAAGTTCTTGTACGAGGAAGCTGCCGAGTCGACTTTTTTTTTTTCCCCTCCCTTTTGACAACAGCCAGAGAAGTAACAAATGACCTAAGCTGTTTTAGGCACAAAGTCTCTCCCGGCAGTCGGATTTCTAGACTTTGTGAAAATCTCTCCCGCCCTCCCGGACGGATGCGGATGACACCATGACCTCGGACCCGTGGGCTCAGGCCCCGGTCCTGTCCCGCTGTCTCCAGCAGCACGGGTCAGGATCTCTTAATGACAGAAAGCAAAAGGGTTAAAAGCAGATGTACAGAACTGTCTTATGGCAGCCTGCCAGAGGGGTATCATCTTTAGCATAAATGATGACAAGGGTTATTTTAACAGGGCACCCAGGAACTCCAATTAGTCCTACAATGTTAATGCCTCTATAACCACTGCCCTCTAGACTTACGGAAACCTCCTAATCTGCTAAGGTGCACCAGACAAACCATAGTTGAAAAAGAAGATTTACTCTTGACAATAGATACACGCTTTTAAGACCGCGTCTGTTGATTTGTGCTCTAACGTATAGCAAGAAATCACAATAAAAAAGATACCTCTTAAGCACGTATATTTAAACTACATCTGTTCACCAGAGAGTCAATCTCTGGCAAACAAACCCCTTCAGGCTCGCTTGGAAAAGCTCACAAACTCACTCCAGTTTGCCCAATAGGCTCAGCATGAAAGACAAGACTAAAAGCTTGCCAATATTTATGTAGTGCAGGAAGGAGCTTTTTTTTTTTTTTTGTCTTTTTTTTTTTTTTAAACCTAAGTGAGACTGGTCAGGAAGGGAGAGAAGACCAAAGCAAAAGCAGTACATGCAAATTGGCGATTTCTTCATTGGTTTTAATTAAGCTGTGGAGAGCTTTCTAAAACACACACACACACGCTTCATCTGCAAAAAGGTAGTGGTTTTTGTTTTTTTTTTTTTTCCCCTTCCAGGCTCTCACAATTGATGTCTGACCTACTACCGTCTGACTCAGAGTAAGGGCTCAAAATTCTCAAGTAGTTTCACTGTTAATACCTGAAGATAAAATGTAAACAAAGCTTCATTTTCATTTTAACAAATAGTGCAGATACGCTCAAAGACAGCTAAAGCGTATTTGTTTTTTCCCCTCACCGTTTCCTACGAATTAAGCTATGATCAGACACACAACTAACAAGGCACAGGTACTTTGCTGCACACCAGCACACTTTTTGCCAGGTACAGGGTCTGGTGAGGTGCAGCGTCCTGCAAAATGTGGTACTTCAAGCAACCTGGGAGAACCTCCTGGCCAAATTTTGACGCACAGCATAGATTAGATTATCAGAGGTGGACCCTGGTAGGGTGACACAGGTATCATCTGACTACAAATCAAGCCACTAAATCTTTTAGCGAACTGTCACTAGTGTCCTTCTGTTAATGTGAAAAATGTTATACAGGAGAGCACAATCTCAGCTGGCTGATCACTCCTGCTAGCACTTGGCAAGACCTCCAAGTGCAGCAACTTCATAACCTTCTAGTATTAAAGGGGAGAGCATTGGTCAGTGCTCGCTGCTAAAAATACAGCATGATTTAAACCTGAAGGCAGTGTTAGAGCTTTTGCTGAAGGTTTACGAGTCTGTGTAAACAGCACGTCTGCCATAAGGAGCAGTGAAGTCTGTAGAATCCTTGTCTAAAACTGTCCTGGCATTAAAGTTTGCTGTGCAAATATCACATAATACCAGAGACAGCTGAAATCTCCTATTTAGGAATTTATGGAACTTATATGTTTGCAGGCGTCAGAAAGTCCTTTTTATATAGCCCCACTGCTTCACTGTACAATATTAATGCACTCTGCTTGAAAAGCCGTAATAAATTATATTTTTAATGCTCTTACCCTGGCTTTCTTAAGATGCATACATTCTTGGCAAACAATCAATAAATAGGGTAATCATGAGCAGAGGCCAAAGAATTTGCTGAAGTGCTGTTTTTCCATTTTTAATAGATAAAGATCTAACAATACGGACTGCTGTGTCTGTTCATTTCAGGATCAATATATTCTTTGTTTTCGCCAAACCGAGGAAAAAATAAATGATTGTACGATAAATGTTATGCATCAGACACAATGAAATTCCTCTGCCTTCTAACTTTGTGCGTTTAACAGTCTTGGTTGCATTTTGCACTTTGCTTAGCAAATGCAAGAAAAATATGGATTATAAACATACACCGATTATACGGAGAAAAGTAGAGGCTGTTTTAAAACAAATGCCAAATTACATGCAGCATATTTTGATTTAAATTAGCAAAACTGCAGGACATGGTCAAAAGACTTGCACATTTTGATAAGCAAAATTTATAGATTATTGTCCATTAAAAGTCTTTTCAATGCAAACAAAAGCCACCCATATACAAACATCAATGATTCTAAATGTGCCTTTTCCTTGTGTAAATGTCTAATTACAGCAAACCAGCCACTGAAAAATATGACACCCAAGTTGTTCATTGTTCAATAATGAATTGTACTTAAGAAAATAAACTGCGAAGATTGACATCATAAATGACTTCTCCAATGTGATACCTAAAGATTTACACTCTCTCCTTTAAACCAACTTCCAACTGCCATGGAAATACTGCTGCCCTTCCAAGCCTGGACCATCATTAAGAGGAAAGGCGAGAATTTGGTTTTGGGGTTCGGTATTTACTCTGACATATTTTGGCGTTTCTTAGCCCAACACTCATTCCAAGAATTAATGCATTATATTACTTCTATTGCAATGTAGGAATTTGCTTTAATCAGGGCAGTTAGCCTTTACCTTAACAAAAATCAGACTCCACCCTGTAAAGAAAGATGCTCCACCCAAGCATGAAGCTTACTTTTCCCAAATGTGATTTATATCAGAGTTGGGAATATATAGTATTTTAGAATGGAGATTTAATCCTGAAATATAAATGAAGTAGTCTGCAAAAGTATGCTTTCCCCCCCAAATATTATAAATCATATTTCTCTAATGCAGAATTATCAAAAGTGTTACCTTTTCTAATATTAGTTTTCATCAGGTGTCCAGAGTGTTTTAAAGGCACTCCTTGCATTTTAGTTCCTGTACTTCCAAGTCTTCCTCTTCCTAATGGGCTCCCATTCTGTTCCAAGCGCGCAATTTTGGCTGGTGGACCCTTCGGATCGCTTACATTGTTAGACATTTCTGAATGTTCTTTCCCCTGAGTTGCCTCGTTCAAATGATCCATACTCAGTCCCGCCTCTAAAGATCACCTGCCATGATTCAAAAAAAAAAATATATATGTTGTACACGTGTGCGCATATGTATACGAACACAGCCTGCACATGTACAGAGAGAGATATAGATGTAACGTAAGCTCATAAAGAAGAATAAATAACTATTTTAACTGGAGACAAGATGCCTTTTTTAAAAGAAACAAACTTATTCTCCAAAAATGACCTCATACCCCAGTTCACAGAGAGATCGCATCATAATCTGGTCGAAATATTTTTTAAAAGCCAACTAGAGTACCCCTTTAAAAAAAAAACAAACATCAACTTCAGAGATAATCTACTAAATCTGAGAGGCACTAAGACTCACATAAATGATGATGATTGTCAAGGTATGTGCTCCAACACAGCTATTGTTACAAATCTCACAGAAAGGTTTGTTATTAATCCCAGGTGTTTTTATTGCATTAAAAGAGAGAGAGACACAGAGATAGAGAAAGAAAAAGATTCTAGTGAATGGATGCACAACAATAGGTTGTTAAAACTTTAGTTGAGGGAGCAACAGATTTATTAGAGATGTAGAATATTGACCATTTGCAAGTCCTCCCCCCCTTAAAAACAAAAGTTTGAAGAGAATTTAACATTTAACTTCAGAAAGCAGTGGCGGGAGATGGTTGCTTTTGAGTTTCCTAACTAATATTCTACAAAGAGTTTTTTAACTTTAGCAAAGTTCAAAATATGCATATGAAATTTTTCAGATGTTAAGCATTAAGTGTTAAATGGAGTAGTTTATTGAATTAAGAAAAATAACCGAGAAGAGAAGGTAGCGTCCCACAAAACATAATGCTGGAAAAAAACCCCCACAATTTCTACAGTACTTTTCAAGCCCTTAAATATTAAAAAAAACCCAATCCCAACCCCGGGTGATGCTAAATTACATGCTGGCACAGCTATTTGCAACCAAAAACCAGAAGTAATTTCAATAGCAAATTAAGAAAAGGTATATGTTAACATGCCTATATTTCCCTTTTTATAAACTTTTGAAACCTCTGTTCATGAATAACAATTCCAGTTAAATCACTAAAAATCTCTCAAGCCTAGAACATAAAGGAGGAAGTTTTGAGAATTTTTGTCACTCATCAGAATCTGTTTTGCCAAATATATATATAAAAAAAAAACAATCAGGTGCTGAGAACAGAGACATCTTTCTGGTTATGATTTCATTCATCAATACTGTTGTGATTGTTAGGTATTTTATCCTACCTTTCTCTGACTGAGAAAAGTGTGACTACACTGACGATTATGTATATAATATAATCACTAAGGACAGGTGACTAGACATTAATTTTTGAACTAGTATTTACATTAGCAAGTACAAATACTAACACTGGGAAAGTCACATTTCGAAAGACTGGTGTGAATCTGATAATTGCTACTTTCTTTCAGTTGCCTAGTAATTCAATACATTTTCTGCACATTTCATAGCAAAGCTATTAAAGCCTAAACATCTTGGGATTTTTTTTTTTTAATACATCTACGTTGTTAGTATATATGCCAGTGATAATTCTGTAAACTATTTTTTTCTTGTTTGAACACCATGCTGCTTTTCCCGATATGGTGAAGTAAGACGTAATATATTAATCTGAACGTTTACAAGCAACCTCAAGAATGCCACTAAATAGCTGAAGTTCAGAAAATCGCTATTTTTTCCTTTTTTCCTTATGCTGTAAGGTGACAGCCCAAGATTTACCATTCATTTTGATCCCATCTGTTTTAGGTCGTGTGTCTCATTAACAGTAAACGTGCCTATTTTAGCCACTTTTTGAAAAGATTTTTTTTTTTTTTTACTGTGCTAACTGCAGCCTAAGCAAAGAATTACAGACTCAAACCATTAACATCTTCCGATGTTTCTGACGATGCTAACATACTATAGGGCTGCTTTTCTGAGACTGGTTTCTCTCAAGAATAAGAGGATTAACAAAAAAAAAAGAGGAAAAAAAAAAAAGAAAAGGGGGGAAGGGGGGGAAGTTAAAAAAAAAAGCAGCCTGAAACAAGAAAATCCTTGTCACTTTTGGCAAGTTCAGAAGTACTCTAAGGCACCGAGGTTCTTTGCTACAAAAAGTATCTAGTCATCATGAGTCAGAATCGCACTACATCATGTACAGCGAATAAAAGTGATAGATGGCAGTTTAGTTAATAACACTGACTACAACCAAAACACCAAATGGGTCATTTTCGCTTGGCCTGAGAATACCCACCCATCGGCATCCTCTCACCGCTTAGTCATCTTGTAAAAAGCTTTATGTTACAAAGCAAAATTACATGCACATAAAACACCTAATTTACTCATTTAAACTCCATGCCCAAGGCTAAAGTTCACTGAAACCTCAGTTTGGAATAAGTGATGAGCAACAACCCAGCGTGGCCTGCCCAGGGAGAGAGAGAGAGAGAGAGAGGGCTGCGGGGAGGAACCAGCATCTCCGCCGGTTCCAGGCCAAGTAGTTTCCCCGGCTTTGGCACATTTAGGCATCTCTCACAAACTACAAGTTTTCGGCAGAGGCAGGGAGAGCGGAGCAGGGATTCGAGGCAGCGTTTCCCAGCGCCGGCGCGCACCTCCGGGCACCCCGCGCAATTTCTGAATGAGCCTCGGTGCGGAATCTCCTTTTTGTCGCGCTGTACCGCCGCCGGTATTCTATTATTTCTTTCTCTCCTCCTGGAAACAGCCCCCTCCCCATGCCTTTTCCCCTCCTCTTCCCTCCCTCCCCCATAAAAACCCGTAATCACATTTGAGAGAGGCTCCGCGCTTATCCGTTCCATATGGCTCTCCCAATCCAGGCCAAGCTTTCCCTGTGACCTTTTAAAGAGACAAAGAAGCAAAGTACTTATCTAGAAACAGAAACACTGCAGTTTTCTGAGTGAAATTAGCAAAACCGACCCGAAACTCACCACTTCAAAACTTGACAGCATATAAATAACAAAAACAAAGGAGGTTTCCTTTGCAGCCCGAGCTCTTGAAGAGGAAGAAGTTCAAGACTGATGTTTTCTAGGTCCCCCCCTTTTTGGAGGGGGGGGGGAGGGGGGGGGCAGCAGACCTGAGGACTACTTCCCCTAATATTCTCTTATTTTTTTTTTTTCTCTTTTTCTTGTTGCTATTTTCCTCTAGGCGGGGAGGGGCAAAAATAGATAGCGAGAAAGAGAGTAGCCATGAGCAAAAATGGCAATGGACAAAAAAATACAGATTAAATATCTTTTGAGAGAGCCAGTTTTCGAGGTTTAGCAACGGAAGAAGGAGCTGAAGATCAAATTGATCAGACAAGTGTAACGCTCAAAACGAGGAATTCGTAATAATATTTGAAAAAAAAAATAAAGTAGCAGGTCTAAATTGAGGTGGAGGGTGACTTAAGTCTAGCTATCCTTTCAAAAATAAAAGCAATGCGTACAGGAGCAAGTGAGAAAGGGGGTTCTTAAAAAAAAAAAAAGCAGCAAAGAAAAAAAAAAAAAAAAAGGCAGCTTTTCTATCCAGTGTGAAGAGCAGAAAGTCTACTTCTAGGTTGTCACTTACACTATTATTCTCCAATAGGCACCCAGAGGAGCAGCACACACAGAAGGAGCCCGCTCCCCTCCCCCTCCGCAAAAATACACACCGTAACAGCCCCCAAACTTTCTGCGGAAACCTCAGCCCCAGAGATCGCTACTGGAGATAAAAAGAGGAAAAAAAAAAAGTGTAGAGAAAATTGCAGGAAAAGGCACTAAAACGCCACTTTTAATCTCGCCTTTGCGGTCCGGGGAGAAAAAAAAAAAAAAAAAAAAAAGCAGGGAGCACCTGCTCCTCTTCTAGAGAAAAAAGAAAGGACAGATGGAAAGAGGGAAAAAAAAAAAAAAAAAAAAAAAGGCAGAGAGGACCTGTCTCCTCTCATTTACCGGGGGCTGTCGTGCGAGTGAGGGGGGAGAGAGGGAGCGAGAGGAGGGGAGAGAGAAAAAGAACAGAGGGGAGGAAGGAAACACACACAACAAGGCACACCACCACCACTACAAAAAGTGACGAGGTTTCGCTCCCTCCCGAGTCCAAAGCCGGGAGAAATTATAATTAAAAAAAAAAAAAAACAAACACCTCCTCAAGGGATGGAAAATCCTGAGTCTTTCTGTGTCCTGTCCCAAGGTTTTCAGCACTCACAAAGGAAAAAAAAAAAAAAAAGAAAATCTGGGAACTCCGAGAAGAGTTACTTGCAAGAAGGGGTAAAAAATATAAAATAGAAAGGTTGCAAAAAGCCAACAACAACAACAAAAACCAAGCCAGCAAAAAAAAAAACCCCAAAAAAAATTTGAAAAGAAAAATAATGGTAGGCTTTGTTGATTTTTTTTTTTTTTTTTACTTTTTTTTTTTTTTTTTTAATTCTCGTTTCCCCTGGCTGGCCGAGTACGGTTGTTATTTAGGCCGGTTTGGTGGTTGTTGCTGGATGTTACATGGATATATGTATGTGTGTGTGTATGTGTGTGTGTGTGTGTCCCCGGACGGAGCTGCCTTGCTCTGCTCTCTCTCTCTCTTCTCCCCCCCCA